>NC_081569.1:123173355-123198228 GCF_022355385.1 Mustela nigripes | reverse complement strand
AAAAAAAAAAAAAAAAAAAAAAAAAAAAAAAAAAAATGAAGGGTGTAAATAAAACCTGTACCTTAGATGGAACTGTAGAAAAGGAGGTAGAACTATAAGAAGAGATAGCAAAGGGATAGTCACACACAGGTACGCACACCTACCACAAGTGCGCAGAAGTCACACTTCATCCTGTTTCCTGTTCTTGACTCTGTTCATTCCTTTTCATTTTGCTCGCTTACATTGTATACTGAAATATAAATGATAGTTTAATTCCTAACTGCAATTTCATGAAAAATGTTTTTTTAAATAATATCACAAAACACCCAAACATAAGAAAGAGTTCATCAAGACTTATACGCGCCAGTGTCATTGCTGTCCTCACTGTTGTCATAATTAGCAACAGCAGCGCCAGTCACCTTGCTCAATAAATATATTTGGCTACATGAGAAGTGTCAGATGCTCACAGTTGCTGTATGGCAATAAAATGCAGCAAGGTAAAGTATATTTTTCATGAGTTAGTTTTAGCTGATATTACCCCAGAAGGTAATATGATAATGGACATCATGGACTTAGGTTTTATCAGGCATTAAGAAGGCATTTCTTATGGAGTTTCTCTTGTGATTTTTTTTTAATCGCATTCATGTTCAGTGGTTAGATGCATAGAATTTCTCTCTCCCTAGTAATCAAATGCATATAAGCACAATTAAAATAATGTTAATTTTCTTAGACTGACAAACAGACAAACTGATAAACTTATTGAAAAGGTTTAATGGAACATAGACTCTTATACTATGTTATTGATAGGAGTATAAATGTCTATTTTTTATGGAGAGCAAACTGGAATTCTTTATTAATTTTAAAATAGGCATACTCATCCAGCTCTTTCTCTTCTAGAAAAGACAAGGGTGGCTTGTATATGTGTAAGGAATTTGTTGTAGCATGGTTTATAATGGCAAAAAAAAAAAAGGAAACAAGATAATCTCCATGTTACCAAATCCAAAGACTATTACATGTGCTCTTATTTGATTATTCAGAAGTTCAGAAGTAATTGACACTGTTGCCATTAACTAACGTTCTCTCTCTCTCTCTCTCTCTTTCTCTCCTTCCTTCCTTCCTTCTTTCTTTGGAGAGAAAGAGCACATGCACGTGGGCAGGGATGGGTGGTGGGGGAGGGAGGAGCAAAGGGAAGAGAGAATATTAAGCAGGCCCCGAGCCCAGCATGGAGCTCAGTGTGAGGCTCAACCTTAGGTCCCTGAGATCATGACCTATGGTGAAATCAAGAGTAAGACACTTAACCAACTGAGTACCCAGGTGCCCCGCCATTTATATTGTTGAAATTCTTACTCTACTTTTGTGGTATTTCGGCTTCCACTTTGGCTACTTCTCCTGTCTCATTTTCAGGATTACCTATCCAAGTGAAAGGACTTCGGAGCCTGACTGTCTGCTCTACTACTTCCTAGAGGTATGACATTGGAGCAAACTCTCTTTCCCCTCTGTAGCTTCAATTTCTCCATTGAGAAAATATGTAACAGTGTATACAATGCCTGTCTCAATATATATATAAATTACATTACATTTTTAATGTAAAAAATGTTGAAATTTTCCAAGAGTAGGTCTTTGTCTCTTTATACACTTTTATTTCTTGTTAAATCTCTTGTCCATGGATTTAGTTTTTGCGATGGCACTTTTTAAAATGAAGTGGTTATAAATGGGGGTAGTGCAGTTTTCCAGACTTAGTATCCACTGTTAGGTCTGAAGGGGGGTACAGGAAGGAGAAGATGCCAGACCCAGAAAGAGGGAAGGGGTTGGGCCACCCAGTAGGAGTTATGACTTATAGTTAAGTGATGTAGCCAGTTCACAGTGTTCCACTGGGAGGAAATGAAAATAAGTACTCACTTAACTTTCTTCTCTCCTTCATGTTTCTTATCAGTGCTCTCTTTGGGTTAAATCCAAATCAGAACCAGAGACCAGAAAAACCTATACCTGGAGCCCTCACAGATCGGCTTCCAGAAACACAGTGTAAGGGGAGAGAGGGTGTACCAGATTGGATCTGGAAAGAAGGATGGAAGATTTTTAGCACAAGCCTTTATATCCTTGATTGCTAGTACACTTCCAGAAACATCCTTGTTTGAATGAGTAAATGAAGTAGCACATTCCTCATGGACCTTTTTTTTAAAGATTTTATTTATTTATCTGACAGACAGAGATCACAAGTAGGCAGAGAGGCAGGCATAGAGAGGGAGGGAAGCGGGCTCCCTGCTGAGCAGAGAGTCCAATGCCATGTAGGGCTCATCCCAGGACCCTGGGATCATGACCTGAGCTGACCTGGCTTTAACCCACTGAGCCATCCAGGTGCTCCCCTCATGGACATTTTTATTTTAATTTCCATCACTACATCCTTTATTTTTTATTTCATCTCCTCTCTTCTAGGTCCTAGAGTACTGCAAGGGCTTCCCAATTAACCTTTCCGTTCAGCCCCTCCCCCCCCGCATAACTCAGGATTTCTTTCTTTCTCTCCCTCTTTACTTTCTCCCTTTTCCTCCCTTTTCCTTCTCTCTTCTCTTCTTTCTCCCAAAGAGGGAACTTTTAAAAATACAGAACAATTCTGACACTTCTTGGCTTAATAACTTCCCCCCTTTTTTTTTTTAAATGTTGCTGCACAAGTAATTACCAGACACTTAGTGACAAACATTTATTTATATTGTTATATCGTGGTTCTGTAGACTCAACTGGGTCCTTACCTCAGTGTCTCACCAGGCCAAAATCCAGCTGAGATCTTATCTGGGAGTTCTGTGGAACAAGAACTTCTAAACTCACTCTTGTTACTGACAGAACTCATTTTCTTGAATTCTCCTGCTTCCTCTCACATCACATTCCGCATTGTTCTGTGTGTGCTGGTCTCATGTGTCCTTGCTCTCAGCCTCTCAAAAATCAGATCTCTAGGACAGCCTTTTCTAATAACTCCCTGTCCTCCAAACTCCCCCACTCTACAGCCACCCTTCCCGCACAGGAAGCATGTTTTGGGATATGTATTTTTTTATATGTAGAAAATGATTTAGAAGAATGTATTCTAAACTATTAAGGATTATCTGTGTGGTAGATTTGTTGGTAATTTTCAGTTGTTTGTACAAGCTTTCTACATTTCTGATCTGTTTTATAAGCGTAAATTGCTTTTCTACTCAATAAATGGAGATTTTATTTTAAAGTGTTTAACAAAAACCCCACAAATACCAAATACCACAAAGAGATTATCAACATTTAGGAGTCAGAAACTAGATATATGATATGATTTTAATATAATTATTTATATTATCTAGTTAGCAGCAAGGCCAATGCTATGCATATAGTAAAAATTAATAGGTTAACAGTAAACCATCCAAATGCCAGTCTTCTAATTTTAAAAAGTTTTTTTTTCCTACAGTCTTAACTATAAGAACATGTCTTTGATTTTAAACTTCTTTTCTCATTTTTTATTATCATAATTACATACTGATCATCAATAAGCCCAATTCACAGATCTGAGAACTTTTTATAAATAAGTTGATATACTTGAAATTTCAGTGGGCTTTAATACATACGGTTTTATATCATGTGGGACTTATTATAGATGGTATGAGTATTATTTGGCACAGAAAGTTTAACAATTAAATAAACTTATAGAAGTATAGTTATATTAAATTAGACTTCACAAAATTTTCTGGCCATTAAAAAAAATTCCCTTTTATGTTACCAAATACTGTAACTATAGGTAATTGTTTTCTTTGTGGAATTATATAACGGAGACAAAAAGTTCTTTCTTTTTTCCCCCCCCCCCCCACTTCACAAAGTTCTTATAGATCTTCCTTAAAGAATGAGAGAAAGGAATGGGGGTAAAAAGAGAAAGCTACAATTTTAGTTTCTCATTAGTTTGTTAGTCTTATTACATATCCATGATTTAAAAAAAAAAAAAAAAAAACTGCAGCACAAGCAAAATATATTTCATTTCCGGGATCTAATGAGAAGGAGCAAATGGTGAACAAACTAGAAATCTTAAATACAAATAAAATTTGATGTATTCCTGACATATCTCACATATGCTTACTTATAGAATCAGAATGGAGTTTGAAAAATATTTACATATGAAAGGACAATAAATTTTTACTACCTTATATTATGCTCCTACATAACTCTCTCTCCCCAGTCTGCTGTCCCCCATTGTGCATGTGTGCATCCACACACACACTCTCTCCCTGGTCCAGAATAACTTTCTTTATTTTTTCTATTTTTTTAAAGAGTATTTATTTATTTATTTGACAGAGAGAGAGAGAGCGATCACAAGTAGGCAGAGAGGCAAGCAGAGAGGTGGGGGGAGGTTGGAAAGCAGGCTCTCCGTGGAGCAAAGAGCCCAATGCAGGGCTCTGATTCCAGGACCCTGAGATCATGACCTGAACTGAAGGCAGAGGCTTAACCCACTGAGCCACCCAGGTGCCCCAGATAACTTTCTTTAAATGTTCTGTACTCAGATCTCTGTTGAAGAAACATTTGTCAAGTGTCCACTGCGTTTGGTATTGGACTAGTTCCCAGATCTGCCCTGATGTTCCCTGGTGTTCCCAATGCACATAGCATTTATAAACTGGTCAGTGTTTGCATATACAGAGCTTATTTACTCATCGTGAAAATCCTGTCAGGTAGCTGTCTTCCTATTCCAGGGATAAGTAACTCGTTTAAAGTCACTTCAACAATTAAGTGGCACAATGTTCTCCCAACTCAAATTTTTCTAGAGATACTTGTTTTGAGGTTCAGATTTTCCCCTTATTTATATGCCATCTCATATATGTGATTAACTTAAACAGAAAATCTGTTTAAGGCCTAAAGTTTGTTCTGTAGGTTCAGTTCTTTTACTACTTTGTTTAGAAACTTTTAAAATCTGCATGTCTGGAACATAGCATTTTCTTTTATTTGTTCATTCATTTATTCATTCTGCTTTTATTAAGCACTTATGTGGGACAGGTTTTATAGCAAGATAAAAGGGATTATAAGGTAGGTTGTTAAAGTTCAGACTCTTACAATGAAGAACGTGGAGAAAAAATTTGCATAACCTACATGTCAATCACTACTGCCCTGCTCTTAAAATCTAAATCAAATAGACTTTTCAAAACTTATAGTGGATAATTGCTGTTTGCTTGCTTGCTTGCTTGTTAGTTTTGAGCCATGCGGCATTGATAGCCCTTCTTTTGAAATAAGAGCCCAATTTCTTCTTAGAATTCGTTATCTTTTCTCAGTTGTTTCAGTGTGAGAGGACTCTGTCTTGGCCTCCCACTGTGGGTATTCAGCTCTGTTCTGGCCAGTCAGAACATTTTGTCCCCATACAAATTTAGGGTTAATAAAACCAAAACAATTCATTGGCGCTTCTCTAGAGCTCTTCCAGGAAAATAGATAAGCTTTTCTGCTCAAGTTAAACATGAAAAATGCAACATAGGAGATGCCCCAGCCATTTGCCACCTTGAGAATAGAGTGAGTTCTGAAGAACCAGAGAAATAAGTTCCTGGGGATGTTTGCATCTCCAGTTTTAGCCATGCTGACTGAGATCAAGACCACACATGATTTTTTAAATTATCACCTTAATCTAGTCTGCTTTTTTTTTTCTTTTTTCCCCCTGTAATTTACTTTATGTCAACCCTTTAGCCCACCCAACTCTTACATAAGCTTTATATAGTGGCTGTTCAGTGGAGTATGGGGCTCTGTTGAGAAGGGATACCTCATGGCATACTATAGAATTTTGTTTAAAACTCTACAGTAGATTTCACTGTCCCCCTTCACCCCTACCTTGGTTCATATGGCCAACTACCGTTTTGTCTGTTCTCTCTTTTTTTCCTCACCAACACTCATCTTTGTTTTCTCCTACCCAATTCTAATCCGGGTAGTTTGCCAGATAAATACAGGATGCCAAGTTAAGTTTGAATTTCAAATAAACAAGTAATTTTTTGGCTGAAGTATGTCCAAAGTATTGCATGGGACGTAATCATGTTAATAACACATATTTATTTGAAATTCAAATTTAATTTAATGCCTTGTATTTTTATTTCCTTAATAAGGAAACTAGTTCTAGAGCCATTTGTTGTTTCAATCCATTCCCTTCCTCCCCCGAGGGCCTCCCTTATCTAAATAGTTTTCCAAGTTGTTTTTTTTTCCTGTTTTACTAGAGTAAAATAAATATAAAATCTCTCATTTTATTATGGAACTAAGATGATTATATTACAGGTATGTTAAAAGTTTTATTTGCCTTTGTTGGTCAGCTACAAAAAGCCTCTTGTAAATTGGGGAAGTACATGAAGCTTGCATCTGATTTCCCACCTCCATGGGACTCCTCACCCTCTCTGCACACCCCTGTATCCCCAGCTCTGGCCATCCCCCCAACACACAACAGGTGCATTCAAGTTTCCATTCAGCCAGTATGTCCAGTCCTTTTTCAGCTTCTCCTTATTTGTCTGTATCAAAAACTGTTCTCAGAGGTAAAATTTTTTTAACCTTTTTTTTTCTTTTATTTTGACAGACAGAGATCACAAGTAGGCAGAGAGGCAGGCAGAGAGAGGAGGAAGCAGGCTCCCTGCTGAGCAGAGACACCCCCCCCCCCCATGTGGGGCTCGGTCCCAAGGGACCCTGGGACCATGACCGGAGCCAAAGACAGAGACTTTAACCTACTGAGCCACCCAGGCGCCCCTGTTTTTAACCCTTTTAAATCAAAATGGGATCCTGTCATTTCCATTCCTATATCTGAAATTTATTCAAAAAGATCCCCTTATCTTAAAACACGAATGATTTTTCCCCAAACCCGAAGAATGCATCTGCTGTTATTAACTGGTCCAGAAGTCTGAACATTTTCTTTTAGGCTCATTTGTATTGATGGTGGAACAGTCAACAGCTTTTATTATCTTTGCCTTTTCTGGAAGTGGAATTTGCTGGCCTCCTCTTTCTGGTATCTCACACATGGGGAAATTACTTATGTACCTATCGTGCTCACTCTTAAATGAAATCCTTCTCTGCAGCCGGCTAAAAAACAAATGATCAGAAACAAACAAAAACTTTATGATCCATCAGATATTTCTTTTTTTGTTGTTTGTTTGGGTACTTATTCTATGACTGTCTGCATGTCACGTTTTTAGCGGAGATGTCTTGCACGTTCATCCTTTATACTGATGAGTGCTCTGTGAGATATTAATGAAAGTTTTCAGAAAATGATGTTGGCAGGCTCACACAGTGCAGTGCAAGGGATAACATTTCACTTAAAGATAGTGTCTTTCATGCCCCACACTTATCTAACGCCTTTCTTTTGATGTGCTTGGAGTGATATTCAGGTTTCCATCTTAACAAGCTAAATACCTTTAGAAACCAGGCAGGATCAGGTATGAAAGATCAATACCTATTTTACAAGAAAAATTTCAAAGTTTTCAAGGAAGATATTCATTTGGTAAATCTTTACATGATGATACATTTTTAGGTGAATATATGTGTCTAGAGAATGTGTGACAGTTACAGAGTTAGTGAACTCGTTTTCTGTTGACTCTTTCACATAAACTTTTAAAAAACATTTCCCCCCTTAAATCTCAACTCTGTTGTGTTAAGTTTTTTTGAAGGCTTTTCTATTTTGTGGGATTTTTCTGGTGACCCAACACTGGAAATGGACTTGGCAGCAAGATCATAACTCATCTTTTGGCAGGGACTGTCCAGTAATAAATGGCCACTTAGTGTGTACAAGGTTCTAGTTCTGTCCCTGAGACTGTGGCTTTCCAAGTCAGGAATAAAGGTAGTTTGTCCTGAAAATAAATTACTGTCTTGCCTATGGATTTTAAGTGGTCTGTTATTATTACAGAGCAGCTAATTTGGATTCCTTTTGAATGTTCTGAAAGCTCCAAAGTGGATGTCTCTGGAGCTTTTGAATGAAGCAAGACTTTGTGGAGTCAGTGTGACCAGAGCCCTGATTCTGGGAGGTAGCTTTGACGAATTGGTTTTTATGAATTTTTGCAAAATAAACAAGCAAAATCCTACTTTTAGTGTATTTTCTAGTATTACAGTTATTTCTTTTGAAGAACTTTTTCCATCTGGTAAAACTGGTGTATTAAATATTAAACCAGTAACTTGGGATTTATTCCTATAAAGCATTCTGGATCACTCCAAAGTAGGCAAGGCTGATTATCAACGTATCTGGCATGTTGAACTTTTTATCGCTACCCCTACCAGTTCATACATCTTTGCCAGTTTTGGAGGCCTAAATGTTTTATGCTTTCCCTCTTACCCCCAAATCCTTTTTGAACAGCATCCTGGGATGTCATACTTTATTAAGGTCATAGACATTTATCGAGCACTTGTGTGAGCTGCGTGTATAAGGAGGGAATATGTCTTCTCTTTGAAAGGGTAAGATGCCAAAGTTATATTTTCTATAACATTTTTGTATTTTAATGTAACGAGAGAACCAATTTGGTTTAAGTCAAAGCAGCGATGCTTAAATTGGTACTTTTTAGCCATGTAGAAGAGTATTGTGTGTGATAAGGAAACTGTGTGCTGATGACTCAGAAATCATGTCAGCTGTGGGGTAGAGGAGGTTAGAAGCCACTCTACAAATGCCATTGGGCAGCGTTAGGATCCACTCCTGTAAGCAGCTCAAGGCAGACTCAACACATATATTAGTGTCTCTGTGTTTGTCCAACCAAATGAAGAGGTATAGGGTTTTGTGCCCCACCATCCTCAGAAAAATGCCTATTATTTTGGTGATACTGATAATTACCCATTCTCCTCCACATGGGTTAAGCTCTAGACCATCATTTTAGTCACTGAAAGGTATTGGATAAAGAATAAAAAATCTTAAATTTCATTTGACCCATCATTAGAACAAAGGTTTTATAGAAGTTATTTTCTTACTTTCCAGTTTATTTATATGTTCAACAAGTGTTCGTTGACTTTGTAATATGGGTCAGGTGTCAGGTGGTACTCTGTGCCTTTGGGATATAAAATAAAGAAGAAAAGGTCCATGCCCTTTGGCACACACTTTCTGTAGGAGAAGTTAGACAATAAAGAAGTATTTAAATATATGTAACTTTTGCAATATAACAGGTACTACAAGGAGAATAAATTCAGTTTATTTTGTTATTAAGCAAATATCTATTAAGTATACATTATTTTAGGCTCTGTTCCATACTGAAAGACTAAACTTTTTAAAATCTTTTGTGTCTAGCATATGTACTAGAACTTTGTAGGCATTCAACTAATATCTTACAAAATGCATTTTTACTTGAGTTTGCAAAAAAGTGAAAAACAGTTATTTTGCCTTTTTAATTGAGAAATTGCTTCTTTCATCAAACACTAAGCAATGTGTATTCATTTATTAAGTTACTCATTTAATAAACATCACTGACTCAATATTGAGGATAGAAGTGGTCACTTGTCTCAAATGCTAATGAGAACAGAAGATTGAAAAGTATCCAACAGATATGATGGGTTAGGGACTTATTTTGATGCCTACAAGATACAATATCTTGTATGTGTTTGAAGACAGGAACCATGTTGGAATAAAACATGTTTTGAGTAAAAGAGAAATATCATTACATTATCAGAAATATCATTACATCTATCAGATTGATAAAAGTGCTAAAGTAAGACAAAACCAACTATTGAAGAAAATAGACACTAGAATTCTCCTACCCTGATATTAGGAGTATAAATCTGTATAATAGATTCAGACTAATCTAATCCAAGCTATGTACAGCTTTCAGATCCATGAATTCCACTTTAGAACATGTACTCTAGAAGTCTTTCAAACATGTACACAGGGAAACATATACAAAAGTGTTTTTTTGAAGAATTATTAGTATATAATGGTAACAAAAATACATCTCAAATATGCTATTTAGCAAAAATGGTAAATTGTGGGATTATATAATTTATATATAGTTTTAAAATTATACGGAAGAGGTGTATGCATAGTAACAAGATAAAAAGAGACATAAATATGTAATATCCATCTCAGCATGGTTCTTGCAAGAGGAAAGAAGGAGAGGATCTAAGAGGGGAACATAGGAAAATACAATGAAATTTGTATTTGAAATGTTTCATCTCTAAAAGTGGAAGGAAGGAAAGACGAAGGGAGTTCAGGAAGGAAAAGGAAAGAGAGACAAGAAAATAAAGAAGAAAAAAATGAAACAATGTTAAGCTCTATTAAAACTAGGTAGATGGGTACATAAGTTTTCTATATATATCTTTATGACATTATTCATTATATTCTTAAATATATGTTCTATTATAATATATTACATATTATATAATGCATATATTTTATATATTATACATATATTATAACACATAGAATATGAGACGTATAGTCTGTTCCATGAAGAAATGGCATTTTCAAGGATGGCTGTTACAGGTAATGTAATCAAATGATCAGAAGAGAGAGTGAGGATATGGGGTAAGCGGAATGCAAGTGATTAGAATGTTTTCTGAGAATTTCAGCTATTGTAATCACTCAAGACAGAGATAGTCACAAAACACCTGAGAAAAATGAGTGAAAAGCAAAGAAAAGTAAAACAAAAAACTGAAGTACCCAGGGGGTTAGGATTGTTGTTTTTCTAATGTAATCTTGAATATCAGAGTTAAAGTAAAGGACAGAGAATGTTTTTAGACAATTAATAGACACAGTCACAGACAGCAGGATCTCTTACAGGACCATTCAGTGTGACCCTCAATATCTTTGTCCTTATTTCTCCTATTCTAAAAGGTAGACACACCAGGTAAATTTCAGTTCTGGTAAAAACTGAAAGAACCTCTGTAAATGTCACATGTATAACACTTTTTCTTCACTATAATGTAAGCATAATACTTGTACAGATACTAAGCAAGATCATGTAGTTGATAGTTTGTGGGTATTATGATTATTAAAAGTAGAGTTTTGATTGAACTATTTTGATAGGTCTTGATCAAGTTATTTGATTATAATTCCTTACTTCACTAAGCTCCATTGAACCTTTAGGAGAATCTATTCTCAACGTACTTATAAGCAGTTATTAATTAAAATCAATGAGTCCTAAAAATCCACTGGCCTAGAAGATAATCCACATTATTTCATACCCCGTCTCATAGAATGGAATTACAACAAATTAAGTAGGTATAATGATAAGATTACTAGTGTTAGAGCTGATTTAATGTTAAAACCTGTTTAACTATTAGGGCCTGCTTAGCCAGAGCAACTCCATATTGCCTAGGTAGCCGTATTGTTATTTACATCCACGGACTTCATCCTGGGAATAAACGCCCCAGTAGTTCCTGGTATTGGTTCTGGGTATCAATTCTGGGAGTAAATGCCTTAGCAATAGAAGCCATGTACCTTGGGTCTGCGGTTATGCCTTATAAAACCAGCCTGTGAGATCGGGAAGTGGTCGCTCTCCTAGGAGGCAGCCCTTCCGGTCAGTCTGACTTCTAATGCTTGGCATAGAATGAAGCTCTGCATAACTTTCACTTTGTCTCAGTCTCATTCCCCTGGCCGGTCAGTCTAACTTCTAATGCCTGACATAGAATAAAGTTTTGCATAACTTTCACTTTGTCTCAGTAATTCATTGTATGTAATGTATTGTATTGTAATTTATTGTATTGTAGAAATGTATTGTATTGTAATTTATTGAATGCTATGCTAAGTGCATGACTACATTACCTTACTCAATTCTTTTTTTTTTTAAGATTTTAGTTATTTATTTGAGAGAGAGAGAGAGGAAACCCCCCCCCCCACACACACACACACAAGCAGTGGGACGGGCAGGAGGAAAGAGAAAAAGCAGACTCCCCACTGAGTAGGGTGCCCGATGTGTAACTGGGTTCCAGGACCCCAAGATCATGACCTGAGCCCAAAGCAGCCCCTTAACTGACTCAGCAACCCAGGTACCCTATCTTACTCAAATCTTACAAACCTACCAGAAATATACAGTTGTTCCAGTTCACAGAGAAGACAAAAAAGATATGAACGGGTTTTTCAATATGGCACAGCTAGTAAGACTTAGAGGTGGGATTTGAACCCATGTCTTCCTGAGGCTGAGCTCAAACTTGATGCTGCTCTACTCTCCTTTTTATTCTCTGAAGCCATGTGAATAAAGGATAACTATCTAAAGTCTGTTTAAATAATTAATTTCTAGAAACTATTTTCACTAACCATTGCAGCAATCAGAGGTGAAGTTACAAATAGTGCTAGAAAGTTATACTGAAATTGTGTGGTAACTGTAAGGAAAATGAGCCTTCTTTATACCCCAAAACAGATGTATGATCTGTTCTTTATAACAATAGTAGCAGTCAGAGTGGGCATAGTATTAGTAGTAGTAATAATAATAATAATGATAATAATAATAATGATAATAATCGCCCAGGATGCTTTTAAGTGGAAAGTAAATGTGTCAAGTACAAAAATATTATCTTTAATAACAGTAATCTTCTGGGATTACATAGGAATACTCAAAATGTATGACTCTACAGCCTGGGGATTTACTATTGATTATGCTTTTTAATCTTCTGTGGCTCGTTTTCTTTGGAATACTTTATCTGCGCCTAAACTTTAGGCCCCAGAGTGTTATAAATGTTGTGAAGGGAGTACTTTATTTGATTTGGGAAAAATAGAAACCATTGCTCTTCTTGTGATTTGTAAGCATTAATTTTTACTGCTTACTTGGGAGAGTGACTCAGTTTTTGGTTTAATTATATCTATTTTATTGGCTGCCACTATGTGGAAACATGTTTTCTGGTTAGAGGTATCTGTATAGTGAGTTGACCTTCTTATAAAATGTATTCTATGATACTGTTCTGATATCTGGGCCCTTAAATTGGATCAATAAAATAGCAATAAAGGACAATAAAATGACAAAAATATGGCAAAAAAAACCCTGTGCTTAAATAAAAATGTTTTTTAATTTTAATTTAATTTTTTTCAGTGTTCCAAAATTCATTGTTTAGGCACCACACCCAATGCTCCATACAATACGTGCCCTCCTTAATACCCGCCACCAGGCTTACCCAACCCCCCACCCCCTCCTCTCCAAAACCCTCAGTTTGTTTCTCAGAGTCCACAGTCTTTCATGGTTCCTCTCCCCCTCCAATTTCCCCCAACTCACGTCTCTTCTCCATCTCCCAATGTCTTCTGCATTATTCCTTATACTCCACAAGTAAGTGAAACCATATGATAATTGACTCTCTCTGCTTGACTTATTTCACTCAGCATAATCTCTTCCAGTGCCATCCATGTTGATACAAAAGTTGGAAATTCATCCTTTCTGATGGAGGCATAATACTCCAATGTATATATGGACCATATCTTCTTTATCCATTCATCTGTTGAAGGGCATCTTTGGTTCTTTCCACAGACTGTGGCCATTGCTGCTATGAACATTGGGGTACAGGGTGGCCCTTCTTTTCACTACATCTGTATCTTTGGTAAATACCCAGTAGTGAAATTGCAGGGTCATAGGGTAGCTCTATTTTTTATTTTCTCTCTCTCTCTCTCTTTTAATATTTTGTTTATTTATTTGACAGACAGAGATCACAAGTAGACAGAAAGAGACAGGCAGGGTGTGTGTGTGGGGGGAAGCAGGCTCCCTGTTGAACAGAGAGCCCAATGTGGGGCTTGATCCCAAGACCCTGAGATCATGACCTGAGCTGAAAACAGAGGCTTAACCCACAGAGCCCCCCAGGTGCCCCTATTTTTAATTTCTTAAGGAATCTCTAAACTGTTTTCCAAAGTGGCTACACCAACTTGCATTCCCACCAACAGTGTAAGAGGGTTCCCTTTTCTCCACATGCTCTGCAACACTTGTTTTTACGGTCTTGTTGATTTTGGCCATTCTAACTGGTGTAAGGTGATATCTCAATGTGGTTTTGATGTAAACTTTATTATTGTCTAGCAATTATACATATAGTTCTATTTTTGCCTGTTGATTCATTTTCTAAGCACATTAATGTTGCATTGTGGACAACATTTGTGTCCCCTGAAATTCATATGTCGAAGCCTTCACTTCCACCATACGGTTTTGGGAGATGGAGTCTCTAGGAGGTAATTAGGGATACATGAGGTGATGGGTGTGATGAGGGAGATCTCAAAAAAGAATTAGTGCCTATATAAGATGAGAAACCAGAGAGCATGTGTCCTTCCCATGAACATGCACAAAGGAAGGACCATGTGAGCGCAGGGAGAAGTTGACCATCTGTAAGCCAGAGAGAGAGTTCTTTCCCCAGAACCAACCATTCTGGAACCTGATCTCAAATGTCTAACTTCTAGAAATTTGATAAAATGAATTTCTGTTTTTTAAGCCACCCAGTCTGTTTCATTATGGCAGCCTGCAAAGACTAAGATCTGTCCATAAATGAATCAAAAAAGTTACTTAAAAAATGGTATATTTAAACATATGGTTAGCAGGTAATCTCAACTGAGTTCACTTTTTGGTGGATGCTCAGAGTATATCTGTTGCCACCGAAACCTTCATCCTCCCATTCCTAGTACCATTACTGAAGTTTCTGGTTTCTGAAATACTTTTTTCCAGATCTCAGAGGTTTTAGCATATAATAGGCCCATAAATTTGAGTAACCTTCATACTTAGGTAATTCAGATATGCTTCCTTAGATTCAAAATTAAATGATTACATAATCAGAGGAAATATTCACATTGTAGCTGCCATTAGGTTATTTGCCCTGCCTAGGGAGTATTATATAAAGTATATCTGAGTGTTGAGTACTCACTGTGAAAATGTGAACTATAGATGTGTGCTTATGATTTTGAATATATGCTTCTGAGTCCTGCTATGGATTCTGAAAACATATTTTAATGGAATAAAGGATAACATCATAGCCCAGAAATCTTAACTACTGGATAAATTTGGTGACTTATTTTTAAGAAGGAAAAATAAGATTCTGGGACACCTGGGTGGCTCAGTGGGTTAAGTCACTGCCTTCGGCTCAGGTCATGATTTCGAGGTGTAGGGATCGAGTCCTGCATCGGGCTCTCTGTTCAACGGGGAGCCTGCTTCCCCCTCCCTCCACCCCCTGCTTGCCACTTTGCCTATTTGTAATCTCTCTCTCTGTCCAATAAATAAACAAAAATCTTTTTAAAAAATGAGATTCTGTTGCTAAAGTTGAACAATGTCCTTTAATAACCAGTTATAGGCAAAGAAAAAAAAATCTATAGGAATAACAGAAAGTGGCAATGGTTTCCTTTAAAACATCAAGAAAGAAGTTGCTTCTGAATGCATGTGTCTGATGCCAGTGTAGCCTTATTAAGAATATTTCAAAGAGCAATTATACTGGGGCACTTAGCTAAGGTCACAGTTACTTCGTAATATTAGAATTTGTAGACATTTTAGGAAGTCATGATTAACATAGTAATGTATTTCGACTATTGAAAGTGAAGGATCAGAATGACCCACTAGCAAATATAAACCATTGTTTCTATCAAGAACCAGAAAACAACTTAATGTTAATACTAATGGGCATTAAAATGTGTATTTTAATGAGAAGCTTAAATAGTACATGTACTATTAAAAACTGGTTTTAAACATTAAACATTAGACCCTAGTCTAATTAATGGTTAGGGAAAAGGCAACATAATTTATTTAATCAAAGAGAAACTGATCTAAGATATGATCAATAATGCTGAAATTGTGAAAATGAATAGAGCATGTTGAAAAGTAAGACTTGGATCACTGTTAAAGGAGTCGTGACTTTAATAAAGTGTATTAAGCTAATGCTATTATCAGTAGCAATTTATATAGCTGTTGAATTATTTTATTTTTATTAAATTTTTTTTTATAAAAGACAAAGTGTATTTCTTACTGGAGTTTTTATTTTCATAGAATCCATTTCTTTTAGCATAGAGGGAACTGTATTGCTTTTTAAAACAATGTTTATGAATGAATCATTTAATAATAATTTATAGTAAGTAATCAACTGAATTTTAGATGATTTCTTAGCAAACAAATGTGAAATTAAAATTGATGAATGATCAAAATGAGAAATGTTTACCTTATTTGTGAAATCTTATGAAGTACAGAACATAATGGGTATATTTGGAGTTATGTTAATCACACCTAGTATGATATTATGTTAATGTTAATTCTTTTGACACTATGTCAAAAGAATAATATGGTGTATCAGCAGTGCAGCCTGTACCCAAATCTATGAGATTTCTTCTAGAAGTAGGTGATCTATTCATGACAGTTGTAAATGGACAATAATCGTTACTAACTGCATGAACATTCATCAAGGGGATAATCAATTCCTATAGTTATGGCTTTACAGTCATTTGCATACTAGACTTACAGGAAATAAAGATTCCAGATGAAAGAAACGCGTTCAGTTGGATTTAGTGTATTTCCTTAAACTCGGTTATTCATGATGAGTTATTCTTCAAGATTTTGTCCAAGCATATTTTATCTTAACTCACACAATACATTTTTTGTCATTGCTTAGAGATAGGAAACTTGGTGTCATAGATTTCAGTGATAATAATTCCTTTCTCTAGTAGTCAATTCTAAAGAGTTTTATTTAATATCATCTATAGTTTCTTATTTGGATTAAGATCAAACTGACCCTTTATTTTATTGTATTTTTTAAAATTTCTTTTCAGCGTAACAAAATTCATTTTTTATGCATCACACCCTGTGCTCCATGCAATACCTACCCTCCATAATACCCACCACCTGGTTCCCCCAACCTCCCATCCCCCACCCCTTCAAAACCCTCAGATTGTTTTTCAGAGTCCATAGTCTCTCATGGTTCATCTTCCCTTCCAATTTTGCTCAACTCCCTTCTCCTTTCCATTTCCCTATGTCCACCTTGTTATTTGTTATGCTCCACAAATAAGTGAAACCACATGATAATTGACTCTCTCTGCTTGACTTATTTCACTCAGCCATAATCTCTTCCAGTCCCATCTATGTTGTTACAAAAATTGGGAATTAATCCTTTCTGATGGAGGCATAATACTCCACAGTGTATATGGACCACATCTTCCTTATCCATTTATCTGTTGAAGGGCATCTTGGTTCTTTCCACAGTTTGGCGACCATGGCCATTGCTTCTATAAACATTGGGGTACAGATGGCCCTTCTTTTGACTACATCTGTATTGTTGGGGTAAATACTCAGTAGTGCAATTTGCAGGGTCATAGGGAAGCTCTATTTTGACCCTTAGTTTTTATGCTTTATGATCATACCTGTTTAATGTATATATATATATATATATATATATATATATATATATATATATATATGTTTTTAGCAATAAATAATTTGTTTTGACCATCCCAGAACAAGAGAGAAACTTTAATGCAGAACAACTATTTGACCACATATTTCACTTACCAAATACATGATTTCTTCCTTTGTGATTCCAAAGAAAAAATTCTTTCTTTGGGAAGAAAGATATATACCTGGAATAAATAGCAGTATCAAATAATAAGTATAAAGGGGAAAATGATGTCATGCTTTTAGCTCATACTTTATTTTAATCTAAACCACTTAACTTCAAGAAAAAAAAAAGTGAGTATTTTTTAGTATAAAAGTTAAAAATTTTACTTGGTCCAAATAATTTGTGTTGTAAGCCAGTTTAAGGAGGAGATAGTACAATCTCTTGATTTTGTAAATTAGAATGTATAGCTTCTTAACCACTGATCACCTTTTTAATATTTTGTAAATCTTGCACATTCTGGAAAATATAAACCACACCAATCAATAGGAAAGTGACTTTAAGTGATGTAAAAGCATTAGAAGTACAGCCTGCACTAAAAATGACACAAAATGTTTAAGCCTTAGAATTCAAGATCTTCAGCTGGAGGTAATACTTTAAAAAGTTATTCAGAAAGATATTCACATTCATCCAGTGGGAAATTATTTTTAGTTCACACCTAGTATGGAGATTATCACAGTGTTTAATCAAACAGGAAGAAAAAATCACACATACAAAGTAGAATATAAATGGTATACAAATAGAAGCTAGCTATGGCACAATAAGTAATTAGTGGCAGGTGTATACCAGAGAACACAAGGAGAACAATCTACTTTATATATGATATGCTTTTAAAACTTTAATTATTACCATCAGGAAAGTGCAGATCAAAACTACAATGAGGTATTACCGCAGACTTGTCAGAGTGGCTAAAGTCAACAACACAAGAAGCAACAGGTATTGGTCAGGATGTGGAGAAAAAGGAACACTCATGCACTGTTGGTGGGAATGCAAACTGGTACAGCCACTCTGGAAAACAGTATGGTGAGTCCCCAAAAAGTTAAAAATAGAAATACCCTATCCCCCAACCATTACTAGTGGGTGTTTACCTTAAGAATACAAAAACACTAATTCAGAAGGGTACATGCACCCACCCCTATGTTTATAGCAACATTATTTTCCACAGCCAAGATATGAAAGCAGCTCAAATGTCCATTGGTTGATGAAAGGATAACGAATGCAGTGGTACATATATACAATAGAATATTATTCAGCCATCTAAGAAATGAATCTCACCATTTGCTCCATAGATGGAGCATGACAGTATAATGCTAAGTGAAATAAGTCAGAGAAAGATAAATACTGTATGATTTCACTTGTATATGGAACTCAAGAAACAAGCAAAGGGGGAAAAAAGACAAATGAAGAAACAGACTCTTAATTATAGAGAACAGATTGAGAAGGAGGGAGTGGGGAAATGGGTTACACAGGTGATGAGAATTAAGGAATATACTTATCCTGATGAGCACTAGGTGATGTATGGAATTGTTGAATCATGATACGATACACTTGAAACTAATAGAACACTGTATGTTAACTAGAATTAAAAACTTAAAAAAAGAAAACAAAAAGATATTCCATGGAAAACCTTAAAAATATATTAAAAAAAAGTAAATTGACACAGTAAGGTGACTGTCTACAACCAAGAAGAGAGCTCTCACTAGACAACAAATCACCTAGCGGTTTGCCCTTGGACTTCCTTGCTTATAGTATTTTGTTATAATAGCCCAAGCTAAAACCAAAAATAACTTAATATACCACCTTTTTCTTTTTTTTTTTTGAAGAAAGACAAAATTCAACATCTAACGGCATAAAATTCACAATGTCCAGTGTCAAATAAAACCAGGGGGTAACAATTGGTAAAATTGGTTCCAGAAATTATAGGATGATAGAATAAATAGACAAGATGTTAAAACAGCTGTTCTTACCATGTTCACATATTTCAAGGAAAAGATGAACAAGTAAAAAAGATTAAAAAAACCAGAACAATCATTGAAGAGCAATTTATTATTGCTTATTGAATCTCCTTTACAAGGAGAAGTGCTAGGTTGATTCTAAATTTTGCTAGTGTGCTAAATGTAAATGTCTTAGGAAAGAAAGAGTTGAAATCTTTTAGCAATGGTTAACATTTCGTTGATGTCCAGGCTAAATGGTTAGGTGTACTTGCAAACTATTTGGATTAATTTCTTTACTATTATGTGATTCAAATATAATATAGACAGCACGAAATAGGGATAGCTCCTTAATGCAAAAGCTTAATCTGGGTGTTAGGGTATTACAGTTGATACGATGTGATACTATGGGCTTATTTTTTATGTTTTTTTTTTCTATATTAAAAATACTGACTTTAATCCAAGATCCTTTGACAGCTTTGTTTGTTATTCATTGATGTGAACAGAAATTCTGGCATTTTTTCACTTATACCTTTCTCAGGAGTTGGCTAGGGCTGGGACAGCAGAGCTCCTTTTATGGAGGGTCCAGAAGTACACTAAATCCTGGATTTGATTTAAGACTCTGGGGTTTAAAATAAAGTGTGAGACTCAGGACTAGGGAGCTTCTCAGTATGAACAAAATTTAGTAATAATAACTTAGAATGGATGAACCACAAAGGGTTCTGAAGCTTAGTGTGTAAATAAGCATGCTCGATCTTAGATACTTATTTGAACTTCTTTATTTTGGAAATGTCCCAAGAACAGTGTCTCTTGGGAGATTACTAGCATTTACTAACTCAGTAGTGGTGAGAATAATGTGAATCTGATTACCATTTGGCCTTCTTAGCTGTTAGCCCAAATTGTCATCACCACAAAGTTTTCCAGAGTGTTTTCAGTTCACAGTAACTCAGATTTCAAGTTTATTCATGGTTCTGAAAATAATTCAAGAGTCTTCTCTGTACATTTATTTCCCACTAATATGATGTGTCTTAAACTGCATTTCTTTCTACTGTGCCTACCCTTCTCAGTAGGAACTGCTCTGTCAGACATCCAAAAAAATCATTTTTTAATCACATTTGTAATCCCTTCTTGTAGATGGGGAATAGCAGATGTTGGACTGATTGACTTCAAGGTCAAGAAAAAAATTAAGGCGCCACCTCCCTTATAGCTGATATGGGGTACATTCCTTCCATAATGATATTTTCAGATTGTTCTGCGCTTGTAAATAATACTGGTTCATACCATGCACTAGGTAGTCTCTCTCTGATCAATGAAGCACATTTTTCTCCACATGGCGTGTAGTAATACAGCATCTGAATTCTTTTATTTCTACCATAACCTGGAACACAGATTTGCCAGAGTCTGTGTGTGTGTTGGGGCAGGGTGGGGGGAAGAGCTTCAATTAGTTCCTTTGAGAAGGATCTCTTCGGTATAGTGTAAAGATGTGCAACATATGGGTAATATAGACAGTAGTTTAAGGAAAGATAATTTGTTTTGTTAGCTTAAATTAAGAAATATAATACGAAATACAGCTGTATCTCCGATATATCTAATATATATCTGAGAAAGAGAGAGGGAGAGAATATAGAGAATAAAACCGGGCAGGCTTTGGTTCTATGAATATAGCATTTGAAAGACCTGAAGTAAAAAGCAGAATAAAAAAAAAAAAAATGACCTTTTTTCTTAAAAGAATTCATTATTATCTTAGACTGAGTGTTTACCGCCATCATTTTGATGTTGTGTGAGAGAAAACTAATGACAGTGGAAGATGACTGTCCATTGGGTATGATGGGAAAGGAAGAGGTTGGACAGGCAGATCAGATCAAAGGAGGAAGAGGAGAAGTTTGGAAAATCATTGAAACTTAACGAAAATTGGAATCCCAGAGAAGATACAAACACTAAAGTCCATGGCATCGGGCAAACTATATTTCCAATTACATTCTGATAATGGAAAATTCCAAAGAAAATTGAGGTTAATAAGTGAGCAATTGGGACGCCTGGGTGGCTCAGTTGGTTAAGCGGCTGCCTTCGGCTCTGGTCGTGATCCCAGCGTCCTGGGATCGAGTCCCACATCAGGCTCCTTGCTCGGCGGGGAGCCTGCTTCTCCCACTGCTCTAGCCTGCCACTCTGCCTGTGCTTGCGCTCTGTATCTCTCTCTCTCTAACAAATTAAAAAAAAAAAAAAGTGAACAATTACTTGAAGTATACAGCAAAGGAGAAAGGGAGTGCATGTCACTCATACATCTATTGTTGGATACCAGAATAGATATATCAGATTTCAGGGAAAAAAGAAGTTTTTGTTTTGTTTTGTTTTTAGAGAGAGAGAGATAGTGAGTGCATGTGAGCAGGGAATTGGGGATAGGAGGGGCAGAGGGAGAGGGAGAGAGAATTTTGAGCAGGCTCCATGCCCAGCTCAGTGTGCCATATGGGACTTGATCTCAGGAGGTGGAGATCATGACCTGAGTTGAAATGAAGAGTCAGACACTTAACCAACTGAGCCACCAGGCACCCCAGGAAAGAAAGTAGATTTAATTAAAATCCAAACTTGAGTTTTACAAAGACAGTGTATTGATTGATTGATTGATGTACTATCCTAATCATAAGCTGTTAGTCTCCATTGGAGGTCAACAATAGGCTTTACCAATATATCGTAATGGATTTTAATATTTATAATTTCTATAATTCTAGCATTAACCTTTCACAAATATATAATTTGGAAGCAGGATATAACATCAAGTTGTACTACTGACCCACACATAGATTAGAATTTGTAAATTAATGACCCATTTGTGAAGACTTTACAATAACTAATAATTTCTTTTATATTCATACAGACACTGCAGGGTGATTGAGGGTAGTAATCATATTTTACAGGTGTTCACTGTTTGTTTCCATTGTGCTAGATGGAAAGTAAGGATTCATAACATTTATATTGTATTATTTATTGGAATAAACATCTAATATTATAACACATTGGTGAAGAATAAAACTTTGAAGTGTATTTGTTATTAAATTATTACTCAAAAATACCTTTCGGATTTTAAAAACTGAATTGTATATCCAACTAAGATGGAATAACAAGGTACCAATTTGGCTCCCTGCCTGCAACAACTTACAAAAAGACAAAACTAGAAATATTGGTTTTCAGAAATATGACAGCTCTTTAAAATACAAATTAACTTAGAGTGATGGGATGCAGGACATCATCTGCATAGATTTAAGGAGTATAAGAAGTACAAGAAGGATGTATTACAAAAGAATATGAGGGATTTTTGCATATGATGAACATATTAACTTGATTGTGGTGATGGTTGCAAGGGTACATACATATGTCAAAACTCCTCAAATTAGTATGTTTTAAATATGTGCAGTTTGGGGCACCTGGGTAGCTCAGTGGGTTAAGCCTCTGCCTTCGGCTCAGGTCATGATCCCAGGATCTTGGGATCGAATCCCACATCGGGCTCTCTGCTCAGGGAGGAGCCTGCCTCCTCCTCCCCCTCTCTCTCTCTCTGTCAAATAAATAAATAAATAAATAATAAAAATAAATATGTGCGGTTTACTGTATGCCAATAATCTATCAATAAAACTGCAAAAAAAATAGTTCTATTATCCTGAATTAATGAATAAGGAGATTCCAGAGTTATAATTCTAGGTATATGCTGGAGTAATATATTTTTTAAAGATTTTATTTATTTATTTATTTAACAGAGAGAGAGAGAGATCACAAGTAGGCAGAGAGAGAGGCAGAAAGGTGGGGGGAATCAGGCTCTCTGCTGAAGGGCTTGATATCAGGACCCTGAGATCATGATCTGAGCCAAAGGCAGAGCCACTGAGCCACCCAGGCACCCCTGGAGTAATAATTTTTTAAATTATGGCATTTTAACAGAACTAATAAAGAGGAATATAGACTGTGTATAGATAAAATCAGTACTTCTGGTATTAATATTTTTAAAATGGTGTTTTACAAGAAATGGTGTAATTACCTTATCTCCTTTCGGTCTTAAAGTTAATAATACGTGGGAGAAAACTAATGCTTGAAAACTAAATGCTTGACCTTGTCTTTTTCAAGTTTTATGAACTCCTTATGTTCACAGACTATTCAACATTTATTGCATAACATTCACTGTGGACCAAATAGGTGCCATCCTCTGTTTCCTGGGGTTAGGGGTTGTGATTTGGGCAATGTAAAAAAACTGTCAACCAAATGATAAGTGATAGCTCCTAACTTCATAGGATTTACACAGTAGTGGCAAGAAAGACATACAAACTAACCATAGCACAGTGCAGACTGAAACACCTACTAATCAAGGTACTTCTTCATTTTCAAAATGTGCTACAGCAGTACAGATATAGGACTCATGGATTCTGAAAAGAATCCAAGAATGGGGAATGAGGACAAGGGAGGTTTCACAGACAGATGTGAGGGAACTTAATATGCACACAAGGATGGGCTCTGATGTGCATGTACAATAAAGGGTCAAGTAAGTCTTTGGACCCTTGAGATAACTCTTAGGGCTACCTCTTCTCTTGGGCATCTGTCAGTCTCCATTTGTTCTACCTTATGAATTTCTAAAGAGTCACTGAGTAGAAAAGTCTAATGCTTAAGCTCAAGCTGGGTGTTCTTTATTAGCTGGACTTTGGAATAAGAGACAGCAAAAGAGCTAGAGTCATACTTCAAGCCAACTCCTTAAATCATGTGGGCACAAAATATTCCAGAGATCATAGCAGTTCAGACTACACATAGCAATAACTCAGCAAGTCAGGTTTTTAATTACCTCAAAAACTTGAATCAACACCGAATGCTATCAAAAGCAAAATGAATGTACATTAATCACAGAATATTTTAGTCACATGGCATCTTTCATCCCAGAAAAGTTCACAACCCCTGGGTCTGTTTCTCATCACACTTAACCTAAGGAAACAGGATAGCAAGTAGCTTTGAAGGGATTTAATGGGAGAAGGTTGAGTGTTTAATTTAGACAGAGGTACACAATAGTTTCAGAAAGCAGGCACTTTCTCTTATTGGGTCTCATACAGAATTGCTATATTGTTTTCTCTTAGTGATAAAAAAGTGAACAATAGTTCATTTATGTGTTCATTGATATCCTGGGCAAATAATAAATCTTGAGAGGAACTTTTAACACCCTATCTAATAAGAGACTTACTATTAGAAAATGTGATCGTTTTTATGATGAAAAATCTATGAATATGTTTATTATTACTGAAAAATTGGTTTGTTAATTTCCTAAACAAATACAATTATGGAAAAGCAGACATACTGATCTATGGTATTGATGATTTAGACAGTGGAGAACTGTCTCCTGTTATCCAAACCACAGTATTGGCAAAATATTGTCCAACTTCTGTCCCCATGGAAAAGTGGGCCAAAGGAAGACCTGAAGCCATAACAGAAAAATGATACTTTCCTAGAGCATCAGTTTTCTATCAATAACAATTATAAGATAAACTTTTTATATGAAAACAATTTTTAAACCATATTCCTTGGACCCTTATACTCTTAAAAATTTATTCTAAGCTTTTTGGAAATGTATTTTCCTTCAAAGAATTAAATTATGAGGAGTTTTTGAAATACTTTTATACTCTTAAAAATTTATTCTAAGCTTTTTGGAAATGTATTTTCCTTCAAAGAATTAAATTATGAGGAGTTTTTGAAATACTTTTAT
>NC_081569.1:123052877-123173345 GCF_022355385.1 Mustela nigripes | reverse complement strand
CACTTTATATAATTTAGAATAAGTTTTAAGATCTTATTGTTAAAAAATGTTATCTGCTATGTTTTAAAACTATTCTATTAAAAGAGAGATGCATGTAACTTTAAAAAAAAGGTAAATTCATTTGACCTTTGTAGATTAAATGAAATTTGAAATAAATTATGTGCTTAATAAGTTATCTCCAAGATAATTTACCTACTCTTCTTTGCCCTTTATTATTCTGAATGAGACTTGGTTGGAAAATTATTTCTTGTCTAAAAGGAAAGCTAACTATAATTCAATAGTATACTCATGGATAAAACAAAAGATTGGCTGTTCATTCATTCCAAAATATTTAATGGACCCTTACTCTGATCTAGGCCCCATATTATACTAGAATTGGCTCCATGTCTGTTTTCTAGTGGCTCTCAGCTGTGGAGAAAGATAAACGTAAGTAAATGCAGCTGTGACAGTGTCTGTCCAATCATTCAGGCATGATGAAATGTATCTTTCTGATTTTTAGTCCAACTTAATTTAATTTTTATTTCAAATGTTTATTCTTTTGGGGCAATGAGTTCATAGTGCTTATTTGTCTTACCTCAAAAACAGTCTTTACCCTAGTTTTTACTTGGGGTTCTATATTGCTTTGGTAACTTACACACTGTCAAGATGTTGAGAAGAGGTCAGGTTAATCAGTTATTACATATTTCATCTTTCCCCAAAGGCAGTTGAAACATCAATTCCACTCTGGTATCAGAGTTTGTCCATACAGGTTTTGTTAAATTTTTCCTTGTTGCTGTTCTGAAGGGCCCATTTGATAAAACAGCTTTCTTTGTTCATTATATGTCCCTATTGGATGCACTGAGGGTTTGGTTTGTTATACTTAAAAACCAGAAAGAGACTAGCTGATGTTTGGGGTTAAGGTCAAAGGGCATGGCCACAAAGTCAATTAAATAACAGGTGAAGTAAGTGGCAATTGGCTAGTTATTATTTTTTTTTAATTACAATTTATTTATTTAATTTTTGTTTAAGATTTTTATCTTGATGAAGATCCAAAAGTTCATTTCTGCTTTTGTTTCCCGTGCCTTTCGAGATGTGTCTTGAAAGAATTTGCTGCGGCCGATGTTGAAGACATTACTGCCTATGTTCTCCTCTAGGTTTTTGATGGATTCCTATCTCACATTGAGGTCTTTCATCCATTCTGAATTTATCTTTGTGCATGGTGTAAGGGAATAGTTAAGTTTCATTCTTCTGTTTATAGCTGTCCAATTTTCCCAGCACCATTTATTGAAGAGACTGTCTTTTTTCCATTGCATATTTTTTCCTACTTTGTCGAAGATTATTTGACCATAGAGTTGAGGGTTCATGTCTGGACTTTCTATTCTGTTCCATTGGTCTATGTGTCTGTTTTTGTGCCAGTACCATGCTGTCTTGGTGATCACAGCTTTGTAATGTAGCTTGAAATCAGGCAAAGTGCTGCCCCCAGCTTTATTTGCTTTCAACATTTCCTTGGTGATTCTGGGTCTTTTCTGGTTCCATACAAATTTTAGGATAATTTATTCCAGCATTTTGAAAAATACTGTTGGAATTTTGTTCAGGATGGCATTGAAAGTATAGATTGCTCTGGGAAGTATAGACATTTTAACAATGTTTATTCTTCTGATCCATAAGTATGGAATGTTTTTTTCCATATTTTTGGGTCTTATTCAATTTCTTTCATGGCTCTGTCCCCCTTCTGTTTATTTTCCAATATCTTCCCACAGAATCATGGCTCCTCGCTTCATACCTTGAAACCAGTCTCCAGAGATATTCTGTTTGTAGAGATCTGGATATATCTTCTTATATCTCAGGCTGATTTTGTGAGTGTTCCAAGTGCTCTGGTAGATATCCAGATCATTTCAGTGGACCAGTTGAAATAGGGTCCCTTACTCCTCCACCATGTTTCCCCCAGGATCTAGCTAGTTATTTTTGTTATATTATTCAAACACAGTGAATTGCAAGCAAGTGAGATAATAGCTGAAAAACAAAATGGTTAGCACAAGAATGGCACATGAAAAAGATCAACATCCATGTGGGTATAAGAGGAAGGTAGTGCTCAGAGAAGGCTTCCTTGAGCAAGAATAAATGCTCATAGATGTCTCCTGATCCTATGACTTCTACCCTACATTTGATTCCACTTAGTATGATGTTCTTGCATCATACAGCTTGACCAAACTTTCAACAGAAAAGTTCATCCTTGAGAGAAAGTCTTACTGCATTTACTTGCCTAACACAGAAATTCTAAAATATTATTGTATCCTTTTTGAAAATGTTCTCATGCATTATTAATGTGGCAGGATGTAGCTAGAATAGCATGGACTGTGGAATTAAGTATATATGGTGGGCTGAAGTCTTAACTAACTGTTGTTTAGTAACAAGAGAATTTAACATAAGTTAATTAACTTCTCTGAGATTCAACTTATCATCTATAAAATTTGGATAAACATTTTGAAATGTAGGGCAGTTGATAGGATTCTATAGAAAAAACCTAGTGCATTGCCTAACATAGTACTAAAAAAATGATAGTTTAGTATTATGGATAATAGTAATGATGTAAAAAATAATGCCCCTAATCAGAAGATGCTCTATGAATGGGAATTACCCTGAATATTATGAATTTTTAAAGAAATGACAATCAATCAAAAGATTTTATGGCCTCATAAAATCATAAAACTGGAAAGGATCCAAATCTCTCACCTTAGATAGTAATTCTAATAACTAATGGGCTTTTTTCCCCATACCTCAGAGTAATCCAAAACTTCAAGTGCGGAATGAATTAGCTATTTTTCACTTTTGGAAAGTTGACATTTAGCCTTTTAGCTGAATGATCAGTAAAAACGTACTTATGCTGAATTTAGAGGAAAAAAATAACAGCTTTCCCTTTTCTGGATTAAACATAGTTCATCAGTTCTACTCAGAATTTTTTAGTAATATAGAATACACGGTTAATAACAAAATAAAAACATTAATTTTTAATATTCTATTTCAAAATTTTGTTGCCTCTATTCTCTAAATGGGCAGATTTATGAAATAGGCAAAAATACCAATAATTTTTAGCTTACATTATTAAACTCAATAATTATCTTGGTCATTTCTTAGTGTAAAATGTAAACATTATGGCCTTAATCACAGATGATCATAATCAGTCTCAAATTACTCTATAATGGATGATGCCACAGACCAAAACCTTGGAAGAAGATGAGAATAATCTAAAGGACTTTAAATTACTCACATTATAGCTTTAAACCAATAGGTAAAAAGGAAGCCTAAAAGTCTTTCAGTTTGACTCTTATTTTTTTCAGAAAAGTATCCCAGCCATTGGTGACAGAGAACAACAAAAACAACTAGGTCCACACATCAGGACAAGCAGATGTGAATAAATAAATGAGAAAAGTAATAATAATAAAAATAAAGAAGTTCAATTTGAAGCCCTACATTCAAAATAAGAGATAGTTACACTCACATACTTCAATTCATTCTCTAATCATAGTCTTGTTGTAGATTAACTATTTGTGTGTGTGTGTGTGTATGTGTGTTTCTTTCTATTGGGAAGCTTGTGTTTCTACTAGCATCCTACCATCTTATCACATTATCCCTCCCTTTCAGTGGCAGTGGGCTACGCGAAGGAAGGTGATACAGGTTAAGAAAGCAACCATGAGGCATGTTTGTCTAGATTTCACTTCTTTGTTCTCAATCTTAAAAGGAATGTATGTGTAGATACATGAAAAGATTTTCAGCATTAGTAATCATCAGGGAAATGCAAATCAAAACCAACAGTGAGATATCACTTCACACCTGTTAGAATGGTTAGTAGCACAAAGACAAACAATAAGTGTTGATGAGAATGTAGAGAAAAGGGAACCCTTAGGCACTATTTGAAGGAATGTAAATTGGTACAGCCCCTGTGGAAAACAGCATGGAAGTTTCAAAAAATTAAAAATAAAACCACCTTACGATCCAGTAATTCTACTTCTGGGTATCCCCCTGCCTAAAATGAAAACACTAACACAAAAGAGATAACGTGAATCTTCATGTTCATTGCATTTTTTGACAAGAGCCAAGTAATGGGAACACATAAGAGTATCCATTGGTGGATGAGTGGGTAGAGAAAATATGAGACACACACACACACACACACACACACACACACACACACACATATATATATATGTTGGAATACTACTCAGTCATAAAATGTGAGGTAGAATTTTGAAGGCAAATCAAGTTCCTCGTATTTTCAGTATCAAAACACCTAAATGTATAAAGCAAACACTAACAGATCTAAAAGGAGGAATAGACAGCAATCTGATAATAGTAAGGTACTTTCATGCCTCATTTTCAACGATAGATTATCCAGACAGAAAATCAATATGGAAATGTTGAACATAAACTAGTCATTAGATTTGATAGACCTAATAGACATATACAGTACATTCCATCCAACAACAGCAGAATACAAATTCTCATGTGCACATGGAACATTCTCCAGGATAAAGCACATCTTAGGCCACAAAACAAGCCTTAAGAAGATTGAAATCTTATCAGATATCTTTTATGAACATAATGCTATGAGACTAGAAATCAGTTTCTGTAAGAAAACTGGAAAATTCACAAATACATACACATTAAACAACATACTCCTAAACAGCCAGTGGGTCAAAGAATAAATCAAAAGAAAAATCAAGAAAATATCTTGAGATACATGAAAATGAAAACACAACATATCAAAACCTGTGAGATGCGGTAAAAGTAGTTGTAAGAGGGAAGGTTATAATTGATAAACACATATAGATAAAAGAAGGAATTCAAATAAACAATTTTATACTATACGTAAAGCAATCAAAAAAAAAAAAAAAAAGAACAGACTAAGCCTCAGATTAGTGAATGGAAGAAAATAACAAGGATCAGAGCAGAAATAAGTGAAATAGAGACTAGAAAGACAATAGAAAAGATCGATAAAACTAAGAGCTGGCTTTTTGAAGGATAAAGAAAATTCACAAAACTTTAGCTAGATTAAGAAAAAGAGGACCCAAATAAAATCAGAAATGAAAGAGGAGGGGCTCCCAGGTCCAATTCTTGATTTTGGCTCAGGTCATGATCTGGGTGTGGGAACTGCTTGGGATTCTCTCTTTCCCTCTCCCTCAGACACCCCCCGCCCCTGCACCACTACTGGTATTCCTGCATGCTCTCTCTTTCTGTAAAAAAGGAAAGAAAAGAAAAAAAAAAAAAAGAAATGAAAGAGGAGACATTTTTAATAAGTTTCCAGAAACATACAACCAACTTTTTTTTTTTTTTTTTTTTAATTTTCTCAGCAAGGCACCAAGCTGTCCAGTGTCTTCTGGTGCTTACTTGCCTGGTGCTATCTCTGTGGAGGTCAATATATTGCTGTGGCTGACAGTGCAATTGTAAATGGGATTGTTTCCTTAATTTCATTTCCTGGAAGATTTCATATTGTTAAAATGTCCATGCTACCCCAAACAATCTACAGCCTCAGTGCAATCCCCATCAAAATACTAATGGCATTTTTCACAGAAATAGAAAAAAAATCTTAAAATTTATATTGGACCATCTAGAACCCTGAATATGAAAGAAATCTTGAGAAACAAAAGCAAAGCATAACATTTTCTGATTTCAAAGTATATTACAAAGCTATAGTAATCAAAACAATATGGTATTGACATTAGAAAATAGACAAGAACAGAATAGAGAGTCCAGAAATAAATTCACATATACAATGTTAATTTTTGACAAAGGCACTAAGAATATACAATGGAGAAGTGATAATCTCTTCAATAAATGATACAAGGAAAAATGGATACCACATGCAAAATTGGTATCGATTGATATCGATATCAATATAGATATATATGCCTTTTATGCATTCACTAAAATATACTTCATTATATAATGTTACACAACCCAGTTAGAAAAGAACATTAGGAGCCATGTAGGTGGCTGGGTTGGCTAAGTGTCCAATTCTTGATTTCAGCTCAGATCATGATCTCAGGGTGGTGAGACTGAGCCTCATGTCTAGCTCCATGCAGGGTGTGGAGCCTGTGTAAGATTCTTCCTCTCCCTCTCCCTCTCCACATCCCAACCCTGCTTGCTCACACGCATGTACATCTTCTCTCTCAAAAATTAAAAAAAAAAAACAAAAACACATTAGAATATTGAACTTAATATAATCACATTATATAGAATCTCCTGTCCCTCTCCCTTACTTCAGTCTTAATAATTACACAAAATTACTTTACTTACTGTAATAAACTGAAACTGAATAAGGGAAAATCTGATGAAAAATATACATATTTTTAAATGAAGAGACTATGTATTTTTTTATAGGTATGTTGCATATTATCCTTAAAAAAAGAAGAAAATCTGCCATTTGCAATAACATGGAGGAACCTGGAGGGCATTATGATAAGTGAAATGAGCCAGAAAGGGAAAGACAATTATAAAATTAACGGCACAGTATCACTTATATGTGGAATTAAAAAAATAAAAATCAAACTCATAGAGACCAGAATAGATTGGTGGTGGGTGGGGTGGGTTGGTTAAAGATAACAAACTCTTAGTTAAAAGATGAGTAAAGTTTGAAGAGCTAATGTATAACATGGTGACTATCATTGATAATACCATGTTGTGTAATTGAAATTTGCTAATAGACTATAACTTGTGTTCTTACCAAAAGAAAAAATAAAGTAAATATATGAAGTGGTAGATTTGTTAATTCAGTTGTAGGAATCTTTTCACAGTGTTTATATGTATCAAGTCATTATGTCATGCACTTTAAACATATTACAATTTTATTTATCATACTGCAATAAACTGGAAAAATACGTTTCTCATGAAAATTATGATAGGAAAGACACTCTAAGGAGAAGAACTAGTTTGAAGAAAGGGTAAATGAATTTTGAGAAGAATGTTTTAAAACATCTCTTGGATTTGGCCACAAAAGAAGACAGTTACAATCCTAAGTAATTTTAAATAGAAAAATTAAGTTTTTATATTCTAACCCTAAGAAATATTCTGTTGAACTCTTACAGATAGCAATTTTGAATATAGTAGAGGCATTATTGAAATAAGAATGTAACTTTTCATTGAGTTCATCCTTTAAAGGATCTAGTAACTCATGATGTATAGTACAGTTTTCAAAAGAGTCTTAAATTAAACTTTGATCTTTGTGTTTTCCTTTTGTATGACTGATTAATTGATTTTGACATTCCTCAAATCAATTACAATTTCATATAACTTTAGTTTTCTTGGTCAAAAGACATTATAATCTATTTACTTTCATGATCAATTTTCCAGTTGAGTGATGAAATTTAAAAAATACAAACTACTCTGTCCACTAGTAAGGCTGGTATTTTTAATGAGACCATGCTATTTCAATTGTTTGTCTGTTATACCTTGAGTACTTTACAAATGTTTCAGCCTTCAGTTTTTTTGATGTCTGCACTGGTCTGATTTTCTTCCCAGTAAACTCCAAAGAGTCTCCTTTAATAATATTTGCGGTGCCTACATGTTGCCAAGCCCAGTGACCAATTCTCAGCCATCTTACTTGATGCTTTTACAGCAGTTGATCAGCTATCTTTCTTTAAATACTTTTTTTTTTTTTTTAATTTGGATTTTAGGTCACTGCAGTCTTGTAACTTTCTCCCTGTCTCAATGACTAGTGTGCATTAGCCTTCTTTGTGGGAATCTTCCTTCCTTTTGCACTCATTTAAATGTTGTGGTGCTTCAGGGCTTAGAACTTCAATATCCTTTTGTCTCTTTACACTCATTTTCCCTGGGACATGTAGCTTTAAAAGTATCAAAGATTTCTCAATTTTGAACTCCTGCTTGGACTTCTTTATTCGCCTGTCTACCTACTTGATATTCCTTAGTCTTAGTCTTTTAGTCTTTTAGTCTTTTATGGCTTTTCAGGCTGACTTGTGATATTTGGACTCATACCTATTCTTTCCCAAGTATTTTCAATTTTAGAAAATGACACTGCACTAAAATACACTCCAAATATATTTTTATCACCTTCACTGTTGCTACCCCAACCAACCTGCCAACCATCTCTTGCATTGACTTTTCAATTGTCTCCTAATCTGTTTCACTTTTGCCATTTTATTTCTTCCCATAGTCTTTTCTTTCTTACAGTAGTCAGTGTGACTGTTTTAATATGAAGGTATTTTTCTACATGTCTTAAATTGTTTCAGTTCCTTTTAGTAAACTACTCTTCTCTGTCTGGTCCAGTCTCCACTCAAACTCCAACCCTCATATTTTTTCCTTTTGTCTATTATATTTCAACCACTTAGACTCCAGAGTATGTTTCCAGCTTTCCTTGAAAATCTCTTTCTTTAGGAAAATGCAAACCTCGCCCCCTTACCTCAGGCATGTCTCTGCTCAAATAACAACTTCTTACTTCTCCACCAGGTCTAAAATAGTCACTCCTACTTATTCTGTCTTCACATAAGCATACTGCTTATCACTACTTGACATTATCTTATTTATGTATTTGTTTTTTTATTTTTTAACCCCCACCTTCCTAAAATATACAGAGCAAGAAGGAAAAAGACTATACCCCATACTTTAGAAGCATAACGACTGAATGACGGACTGATTGATTGAATGAATGAATAATGCTTATACCTCTTATACACATTCTCTAACTAAATTCCTTTACACATTTCATCTTTTGGAGCCCAGTCTTAATGAGTCTAGTTTTACACCTTCAGAGTCAGGCAACTTGAAAGATGGGCACAACCATTTATAGTACCTTTAGTTTTTATGTGACTTGTATTAATAGTACTGCTATTGCTATACAAACAACGGTCTGGCTGCCGTGTGTTTAAAATGATTATTGAAATATTGTCCACTTTAGCAAGAAATTTTGCCAGAAAATGTATGGCCCCAAGGTAGGATGGTCATTTTATAAGGAAAAACTTTAAAAAGATAAGGTGGGCTGATAGAACTTGGAGGTTTTTAAGATTTTTTTTAAAAGATTTTATTTATTTATTTGACAGACAGAGATCACAAGTAGGCAGAGACAGGCAGAGAGAGAGAGGAGGAAGCAGGTTCCCTGCCGAGCAGAAAGCCTGATGCAGGGTTTGATCCGAGGACCCTGGGATCGTGACTTGAGCGGAAGGCAGAGGCTTTAACCCACCGAGCCACCCAGGTGCCCCTAAGATTTTTTTTAATTAAATTATTTTTCCAGAGCACTGAGGAGTACTTTCCAAATGTCAACTAAAAAGTGCTAAATACAAGTTATCTAAAGAAAACAGTTTCCATGTCCAGCTAGCTTTCAGGAACTTTTATACTTTTGGCATAAATGAACTGCTATAGGATATGTTCATCATGTTATTAGTAGAGGAGGCTTCAATATTACCTGGGAAGAAGTACTGAAAATTAAATATCTAGTGGATGTTAGGTCTCTCATAAATAGAATTTATTTGGTGAAATAAGATAATACTTGGTTAGCACTGTCTGTGAAATTGACATTAGAGAGATTAACAAGAGAGTTTCTAGACTTTATTACCAACAAAAATAAGGAATAAGGCAAATTAAATGAAATCTCTTGTGTTTTAAAGTTCTAGGAAGCAGAAACAAGCACAGATTTCTTGTGTAATCGTACTTAAATATCCAATAATAATCAGGTTTCTTTTACTGTAATTTCCTAAGAAGAATATCTGCAGATTTCATCCATTCTGTAAAAGTTGGCACTATTGATTCTTCGTAAATGGCACTATTTGGAACTCTGGATTTCACATTTGTTTCGTTTGCTGCCAGACTATAGGGTCACAACTCTTATCATGTAAAGCCCCTGAAAAAGTTATTGTGCAACTCGATCCCTTGGCTTCTTATAATAAAGTGCAAAAAAAGACAAGCATATTTCAAAGCTTGTATGCGCATGTGAGGCCATGTGTAATCGCCCACTCACCGTTTTTTCTAACCAATTACACTGTTATTGTAGTCATAATGGTTTTAAGCTTTAAGTAAATTAGCTCATGAAGATAGTTTTGACACGCCAGAAATGGTATTGTGGCCATAGCGATTTTTCTGAGTAAATCTGAGTATTTTTCTTATTTTTTTTCACACATTTTATTTTTCATGAATGAATCAAAACAAAATGAAGTCTATCCTTTAATTTAATTAAATATATTATGGGGTAAACTGATTCCCAGATGTTCATTTAAGAAATACTGAATTTCTAAAATATAAAACTATCTTGTGGAACTATAGAGTTTGCACAGAGCTAATAATCGAATCACTGAACCACCTTCTGCTAAGTGATATAAATATAGATATCCTAGCATCTAGTTGTTACCATGGATCTTAGGGGCTTACTCTAGGCTGAAACCATAGAGTGCTATAAAGGAGTATATGTCTTTTATAACATCTGCCTTTTATCAGTAGTAGCTGATAAACTATATGCCTGTATTTAATTTTATGTTTCCAGTTTTTTAAAAAATAAAATATTCTCAGTGTAATATGAAATTATAAATGTATTCAGATATAAGACATTTTCTTTTTCATTTAATGAAGAATTAATTTCTGAGCAAGCTGATGTGCCTTTTACTTGTGGAAACTCATCACGGGGCTATTCCTTTCTCTGTATAATGCAGTTTACTTTGCACAACCAGGCAGCGTTCCCTGGCTTATTACACTGATTTCTTTTTCCTAGCTACTTTTGGAAATCTTTGATATTATAGAACCACACTGACTGGTGCCAAAGGGGAAACTTTTGTGAATTTCTGATATAAAGTGTTCTGCTTTGGATGAAAGGGATTCCCTAGAAGTGGATTTTAAATCCCTTTTAGACATTTTCTGCTGGCTGTTAACTCTACATTCATCATTTTGTCCATAACTGTTATACGTGACATCCTTCAGTGGAAGCTATTATGGGAGATTTTTAATACCTGTACCCTTACAGATTGACACACTTTCTGATTATTAGGGTCAACATTTTAATTGCTTGCTAGTGTTTTAGATTGGTCTTGTACTGACTCACTTAAATCCTTGCCCCAGTTTACTCTTTCTTGAGAAAAAAAGAGTTTTGTCACATAAAAAACATGCCATATTTGTTGCTGGGCAAATAAAAATGGATAAAGCATGTATGACCCTCTACCTTCCATTTCTACTATGGATGAGACAAAGGCTAAATAAACATAACTAATTTAAATACAACTATTATAAAAATGATAAAAGAGGAATTCCGTTTTACAATTTCTATTGTAAATAACATGTTGCTTGTCATGGTCAAAGAAGACAGCTATGGCCCACTGGGCAAAACAGAATTACTATTACTAATCTTTTTACAAATTAGAGCTCAGCTTAAAATAAGTGAGCTAGCTTCCATAGGCAAAGAAAAAAATTTATCTATGCTTTGTAAATATGGGATGGGAGAACATTTTGTGCAGTGATTTTTTTTTTTTCAATTTTAGTCGAAGCTCTGGATCAATTAAAGGTAGCATAATAAATTCCATGGGGCTTAGCTTGGATGTTAACAGTTACTGGCTTTAGGTTGAAGCAAGGGGAACTTGAATGCACATTGAATCAGTTCCAGTTTATCAGTTTTTGTTTGTTGGTTTTTGTTGTTTTGGGTGCTTTTACTTTCTCCAGTGCAACTGTACTCTCTGTAGACATTCAAGTGAATATTGGCTTATCTTAATTTATGTTGTAAATGACATGTCAAAAGAGCACATGTTCTGTGCTACATCAAAGTTCAATCAATAAATTATTGATTTTTAATAACTGTGGTCTTATTTAGTCCTTGATACTCAAAGACACACCTAGCTGCTTAGCTAGAATATATATTTTAAATTGTAAAAAAAAAAGAAAGAAAATGGAAAACATTTTAATGACATACATCATTTAAAAAAAAAAAAAACAAAAACTGTGTTCCAATTTAAACCTGTTAAACACAACTTAAAATGAATCTTTTTCACAGAATAGATTTTAAAGAAGTTAAAGTGTGCTGATTATTCAACACAAATGAGTAAGTAGAGAAAAACCAACAGATACCATGGACCCCGTGGCTGTTTTCCAACTTACAGTTCTGTTATGAATATACATGGTAGATAACTGGCTTCAGTGGGTTGTGGTGGCTTCTGTCACTGAACATTCTTCATTCAAACTTATTGGGGCTATTGTGGATAAAGAATAATTTGCCATCCCTTTTTTGCATGCATTTTTAACCTTGAACTAGAACAGTAATTGTAATATCTCAACTGATTTATTAAAATGAGTTTTATTAAAATGAGAACTGCTCCATTTAACAATAAAAAGGGTTGAGGTAAGAGATAAGTGAATTTCATGTGTAAATGACTTGAACCAGCTGAATTGAAATATGTTTAAATTATCTTTCACTTGTAGTTATTGTGTTACCAATAAATTGGATTCATAAACTTTAACACAGTATGAGATTTTACAAGAAATAGTTCTTCATAAGTATAAGTATTATATTATTTATTTACATAATTATAAGCATACATCACCACTACCACTGCTCTTTCAGTGATAAAAAACAAAGTTCAGCAGAATTTTATAAATATAAACACAAATTTTTTAAGGATTTATTATTATTTAGGCAGTTATTAAAGATGACATTTATTTATTTATTTTTAAAAGATTTTATTTATTTACTTGAGAGAGAGAGGATGAGAGAGATAGCATGAAGAGGGGAGGGTCAGAGGAAGAAATAGGCTTTCTGCTGAGCAGGGAGTGCGATGCAGGACTTGATCCTGGTACCCCATGATCCTGACCTGAGCTGAAGGCCCTTGCTTGCTTAACCAACTGAGCCACCCAAGATGACAGATTTTAGAAGAGAATATGAGGTATCTGCTAAGTGTGTGATCTCTGGTGAGTTACTAGATCCCCATAAGCCTCAACTTCAAATCTGTAGAGATAATAATAATGACTCTGCAGTTCCTTCAAGATTAAGTGAAATGATATACAGATAACAGTGAGCAGGATGTCTCACCTGCAATGAGTGCTCACTATATAAATGTTATTGCTCAAAATAACATGAAAAAATTGCTTAGTTGAGAAGTGGCTCTATTAGAGAGGATAAATAAAGCTTCCATTATTCTTCAATACTTTCATTTATCATTCTTCAATCCTTTCGTTTATAAAGCTCTCATGTTCTATTAGCCACCAGGATTGGAAATACAGGAAGTGAAAGATATGAAGTATACTTACAGTACATATATAACTGTTTATGAAATAATTAGGAAAGGATGAAACAATGAAAAGTAAACTTTGAATTCTCTTTTTGGTAATTTAGTATGCTAGTCATCCAGCGGGGAAAAAAAAAAAACTAAAAACAAAACAAAACAAAACAAAAAAAACAAAAAGCACTTCTGATATTGAAAACCAAAGATATAAATGAAATTACAAGAAAAGAAAACAACAGCAGAAAACTCTACGTATGCATGTTTGACCTTATAGGAAGCAAAAGAAATAAATATTAGAGGTCAGAAAGAAAAAAGATAAACTGTCCATGGAACACAGAAGAGGCTTTCTCCTATTATCTACCAATCTCTGACAGAATAGTTCTTGGTTTTAATGAGTTAGCTCTAAAAATAAGAGACAAAGAACTGCAAAAATTTCTTATTGCAGTGGGTACTATAGGAAAAAAAATGTGCTCTGAAAATTGTATTTTTAAAATAACAACATGCCTGCTCTCATGGGGCTTTGGAACCTGTGTTCATACCACTTTTAAGGCTAAAAAACATCCATGCAAAATGTCTTCTTTAAGGTGATCCTATATGTTAGTACCAGAAGATACTTAGGAAAAAAATCACATACCCTCTTTGTAACCCATGGAGTATTTAAAAAGCCCTGTAAATTTCTATGAAATAGGAGCTCACAAAGGAAAAAAAAAAATAAAAAAACATGCAAAGAAACAAGCCATGTGAAGCCAGAGTAAGGAGAAAGAAGCAAGAGAACCAGACCTGCATAAACTGCAGACATTTGAATAGCTAAATACAGCATACTAAATGAATTTAATATGCTTAAAGAAGATTTCAAAAATAATATTAAATGTACAATGAATACTAAATTGTTATGAGCTAAATTATGCTCTTCTAAAATTCATAGTTTGAAGCCCTCATCTGTGGATACCTCCAAATGTGACTCTGTTTGGAGATAGAGCCTGTAAAGAGGTGATTAGGTTAAAATGAGGTTCTTACAGTGGATTCTGATTTAATCTAAGTGTGTCCTTATTAGAAGAAGAAATTTGGATGCACAAAGAGACCTCAGGGATGCATAGTGATGGAGAAAATACCTCGTATAAGACACACCAAGAAAGCAACCATCTGTAAGCCAGGAACAGAGGCTTCAGAAGGAACTGTATGTGCCCACACTTTGATCTTGGACTTCCAGCCTTCAGAACTATAAGAACAGAAATTTTCTGTTTTTAATCCATCCAATTTGTGGCATTTTCTTATGGCAGCTGTAACAAAATAGTGCAGTATAAAAATGAGCAAACATTAAAAAATAAATAAACTTCCATTATGAAAACCAAATTACTTGAAATCAGCTAATTGACATTAGCACTTGAATTAGCCAGGACACTTTTTTTTAAAAGATTATATTTATTTATTTGCGAGAGAGAGCAAAAGCAGGAGGGAGGAGGAGAGGGAGAAACAGACTCCACACTGAGCAGGGAGCCCTGTATGGGGCTTGATCTCAGGACCCCAAGATCATGACCTCAGCCAAAGGCAGCATTTAACCACATGAGTTAGCCAGGCAACCCTTAGCTGGGACATCTTGAAGAAGAAGAATGAAGAGCAAAGATTTGCCCAATAAGATATCAAGATTTATCCAACAGCCTTACTAACTCAGACAATGATGCATGGCTACAAACATAGATGAATAGACTAGCATAGTGGTATACAAGGTGTATGACCCAGAAGTAGGGTTACCATTTATCCCAGTTTTCTTGGGGCAGCTCAGTTTACACCAGTCGTCTTGATGTCTCACTATGTTAGTAGTTAGTACTCTCTAAACTGTCAGTTTGAATCCTACATTTTGGATCTTTGAGGAAAGGACAAACTTGTTAGTGAATGTTATTAGCAAAAAAGATCCAACCTAAAGAAAAAATTAAATTAGATGTCTGTTCACACCAGATTCCAAATTTAGTTGGTACAATATTGTGAAAACAATTTAGCATTACACGTAGAGCATTGTACATGGTTATATACCTGAACCTCATGTCTTGGAGGTCAACAGAGAAGAAGGGTATCTTTTTCTAATCAGTCAGCTGCAAGGGGCACTGTACTCTAATTGGTCTGGCCCTTGGGGGATATCTTTTGCAATTGTACTTTCCCAGAGCTGCCCTTTTTGTTGTTGTTGTTGTTGTTTATTGGTTTATTTGCATTCTCACAAAAGCCCCTAATGGGCCACCAGTGGCCTTGATTAGACTTCATTGCTAGGTAGTTGTGATCTGAGATAACTTTAATTTTTGATTATAACAGTTCTCATTATTGACTAACATTTTATTTATGATTCTCTGAAGTCCTCAATCATTTTCATGTGTGCTATTACCTAACCATTACCTCCATCTTATCTTAATATTCTGGACACTCACATAGGCCAAAGTGCATACTCATAGGAAGGCTCTATGTACAAAAAATAAGATGGGAAAGTGAAAGTCTGAAGTCATAATTATATTCAAAGCCTAGATTTGCGAGTTGGAGAGAGGTGCTGGATCTTTTGTAACTTTGACTTGCAAGTCAATAAAACATGGATAATAATACCACTCCACAGGGTTGTGGTGTGAATTGAATGAGGTAAAATCTCCCAGTACAGTGTCTCACACATAACAGTATGAAATGAATGCTAGATCTCAGATTTTATATTATATTTGTTTTTACCAAACTAAATTTAGTATATTCATCTCTTCACCTTCCTCAACAAATGTAGTGTTGTTTTGTGATTTTTGCCATCTATGATAGTCATAATTGTATTATTCAGTGCAATCATCCAAATGATTGCACCAAGTTATAGAAGAGTAAGAGGTACAAAACCAGAGCTCACGGTTCCTCTCAGTACACCTCACCCTTGGTGAATATCCATCAGCTCACACTGAACATGGCTATTTGACAAGTAATCAATATATTTATTTTACTTGAAGTCAGTGCATATTTAATCATTATATCCAATGATTATTGAATTGCCACTACCACTCTAAAAAAGAAGGTTTGAAAAAATGTACAATGAGCTTTTTAATACGTCAAACACAGAAAATTGGAAAAGAAAACCTAAACACTTTAGTAGAAAACAATATCAAATATAATATGAAATGTTATGTGACCTTCATGCTAAAAATGTGCTTAAATCATTAATACGGTGTTAAATCACTATTAATCTGACTACCTAGTAATTGAAGACATTCTTTCTCATAGCACTGAAATTTCTCATTGGGTTCATTTGAAGATTTGACAAAACCTGTGTTTTCTCTCCTTTATACTGGCAATTAGAAAATATAAAAAGTATTGGGTTAATAAAACATTCTTTATTTTTAAAATATTCAATTATAAATCAGAGTACATGTATAAGAACAATGTTTCTGAAGGGTTTGCAGCTGGGAATAATTTACTTCTTCAAAGATCTCCTGAGATCTGAGTATGGTCTAAACCCTTGTGAACTACCTTGGAATGCTATAATTGCATTGAACTTTCAAAGTACAAATTCATAGAGAAAACAAAAGTTCCAGAACACACAGAGGCAGTGAATTTGTTAACTCTAAAAACTGAACTTCAATTTTGTCAATCTTTCCAAAATTAGAGAAATGTAGAAACTCTGATGCTAAACCGGGTTATAGGATCAAATTAAAGTCTTTAAACAAGATGAACTACTTCAAAACAAAACTCCGAAGTTGTTAATGCAGATTGACCAACAAGTTTCCTAAGTGAAGAATTTAGCAAAAATATATGCCTTATTGGATGTGGTTTCTCTTTAGATAAGCAAGGTTAAGGGGAAGCCAAGCAATTGGCTGGTTTCAAAACCAGTAGCTTCTATTGAGTCTTAGTGTGATGGAGATCCAAAGCATGGAAACAAGGGCATGAGGCCAAGCCAAGAGCCATATTCTGTGGAAAGCTAGCTTGTTATAAGTTGATCTTCTAAACCACCAACTCTTGGTAGTTTCCCCTTCTTTTGAGTATTTTCTTTTTTCTTCTATAGTAGACACCTTAGAAGAATGGTATACCAAATATATTAAAAATAATTTTAGAAATAGGAAAGGATATTGTCTAATGCTTGTTGCCACATCTTACTTTATCACATATTATTGCATGTTATTGTATATATGATATAATAATCTATAACAATGAAAAATAATTGTAAAAGAAAGACATTCCCTCATTTCTAGATGTTTAACCTAGCATAATTTGTTTTACTGGCTCAGGCACTGTAGTAAATATACAGAGAAAAATATTTTTCTTCTGTTACATTTTTCTCCTTAGGATTATTAGTATAAATATCACCTTTGGAGCTCTTTGTGTATTTTTTTTCCCCAAAAGGAGTATGCCAAAATTAAAAACTATTGGAAGAACCAGCCAACATCTGTCATTAATTGAGCACATAATAATGTGTTGTCCACTGTGCACGGAGCTGCAGCTATAACACTAACAATTTAGATGAGTTTCTTGCTCTTACGATGTTTACATTCTAGTATTGGAGATAGACCATAAGCTATAAATTTAAGTGTGGTTATCATTGTTCCAGATAACCAAAAAGCCTTTGAAGGCAATAAAACAGACTAGTGGAATAAAGCATATTTCAAAGAGAATAAGAATAGGAAATTTAGTTGGGAAAGCATTAAAGGGCCTTTCTGAGTGAGATGTGAATAGTGGGAAGGAGACAGAAAGTCCCAGAAAGAGAGAAGAACAAGAACCAGATCTTATGATGGAGACAGATTTCTCCTGTTCATGGAGTAGAAAAGCCAGTGAGAGTGAAATTGGGTAAACTCACTCCTTTTATTCTGTACTTTAACATACAACATGGAGGACATTGTCAGTCATGGAAAAGTCATTAACAGGATTTAAGCAGGGAAGGCCCATGATCATAATTTGCAATTATTTATTATAATTTAATAAAGCTCCCTTTGGCTGTTGTGTGGGCAGTGGGTATTTTCAGGTAAGAGAAAAAACAGGGAGTTGAGATTCATGCCATCGCAGTATTTGTGTGAGAGAGAAGGGTGACTTGAACTAGGGTGTGAAGAGGTGAGGAAAGTGGATGGGTCAGGTTTATACTTTGCAGATAAATTCAGGTGGACTCAGTGATAAACTAGAATTGATATGTAAAAGGAAAAGAAAATGCTAAAGTAGCAGAAATCAGCCTACTCCCAAGAACTCAAAGATATTTCATTCATCGGTAAGAAATTTTTCTTGTTAATTAAAAAAGAGAAAGAAGAAAATAAACCAAAGGAAAACAAAAACTTTATCTAGCTAATTGCTCCTAATAGTCTTCATATTTCATGCTTATTAAAAAAAAAAAAAAAAAAAGACCAGAGACACCAGGCATGTGTTTTTAAGAACCATTTACTGCATCCTCCTGGCAAAGATAAAGAAAAACTTTTATTGTTTTACTGTATGGTGTAAAACAACATTGAAACCTGCCTCTTCTGGTACTGTGAGCACCTGTTGAAGACCTATTGATTATAATTCGGACTTGGCCAAGGTGATGGAACAGTACGACTCAATCCCTTTTCTGTACTCGGTCCACAATTTGAAATGTTGTTACTCATTTAGAGAGATAAGAATTTGGAACTTCTGGGACGCCTGGCTGGCTCAGTAGATTAAAGCCTCTGTCTTTGGCTCAGGTCTAGATCTCAGGGTCTTGGGATCAATCCCCACATCGGACTCTCTGCTCAGCAGGGAGCCTGCTCTCCCCCATCTCTCTCTGTCTGCCTTTCTGCCTGCTTGTGGTCTCTGTCTGTCAAATAGATAAAATCTTTGAAGAAGGAAGAAAGGCAAGAAAAAAAAAGAATGTGGAACTTCTAATGGATTCCCTCAGAAAAATATATACTTAACACTGCATGTGTATGTATATGTGTGTGTACATGTGCATTTGCATAACATAAGAATATGTATATATATAACGTGACTTTTTCTGCTGAAATTGCTGTTTGCAGTTCACTGCATTATTTGGAGATGAAGAGTTACAGAGGATGGCGATATGAATATAAGAGATAAGAATTACTGTTGAACATTCTCAGGGGAAATCCATTAAAATGGACTCATTTAGCTTTGTTGAGTTTTCTTATCTAGCAGCCTCCATCCCCCTAATAACTACTGTCCATTATACCAGGTCCTGAGGAAGAAATGTAAGATGCAAGATCCAGAAAATGCATATATTCTTTATTAGTGTAGTGTACTTTGTTTATAAAACTGAGTTTAATCTTCTGCTGACTAAACTGGTTATTTGGTATATAAAGGAGCTTCTTCTGTGGCTGTAGGTAGATCTATCAACTATATGAAAAACAATCTTGATATTTTTTTTCTTAAAACACTCTGATCTTGGACCTTTAACTCAAGCTGCTTGTCCACAATGAAGAAATTACTCTCACTTCTCCTGTACTGCTTTAGTTGATATCATCACAAAGCAAGAACCATTAGAGACATTCTGGGTCTCTCTCTCTCTCTCTTTCTTTTTTTCAGAAGAAAAGAAATAATAGGAATTATTGCAGTTATATTATTCCATTAATATCAGTGTCAGAGCAGTGAGTAGTCTAATGGGGAACTTAGATTAAAAAAGAAAAAAGATCTCTTGATAAGAGAAGAGGCCAGCTCTTTATAATCCATCAGAAATCAATAATTGAAATTATCCACTTATAAATGTTATTCTCAAAGTGCTGACCTTTTATTTAGAAAGATCATCTCCTTATTCATTTCCCCCACCCCTTCCCTCAGAAGGCACAATAATATGATGCTTATGTTGATGTTCAAATCACTTACTCAGTATTTATGGAATGCTTTGATGTTCAGATAAATCTCATTTTACTGTAGATCAAAGAGGACAATGTCTTTCACCAAAGAAGTACAGTAGACCAATTAGCATTTCATTTGTGAGGAGGTATATATATTTCTTCTTTAGTAAGTCATATCAGTGCTTACTGTGTGCCCAGAATATGTGATAGGACTAAGTGGGTGTGTTTCCAGTGACAGGAGAATAGACCTAAGAAAGGTAAAATGTGCTGAGAACAATAGGTGTTAAAGTTCTATCATTATCATAAAAGTTCTTTGTATCACTAATAATACTAATACTAATAACTATTATTAAGCAGCTATTTTATTGCATAATTTCTTCCCCTTGAAAATATATCATAGACTAAGGTAAAATGTTAAAATGGTTAAGCAAATTATAGAGGGAATTATTCTGTTTCTTCCATAAGTGGGACTGGAAATGTCAGTCTAAAAGACTAGATTCCAGTTCAGGAAAGGAGCGGAGCTGCTCTGGGTGACTTGAGGTTGTCCACAGAGGATGGCCGCTGCATACTCCCCATAGTGCCTGGCCATTTCCCCTCTCTAGGAAGATTCTGACTGTGTTTGTCTGAAGGGAGTGTAGGCACAATCTACAAAGCTGAATTTCACCCCCAAATCCTTGGAATCAGCTTAAGCATCCAACCATTTTTGAGTTCTAATTATAAGTTTCCTTCTTGTTCTTTTATGATCAGTATCAATTTTCACATCGTGATTTTGAATATTACCTCAGTTCTGCTGTTGCTTGGGGGACATAATTCCCTCGGGAGAACAGATGAATATTTAAATTAAAATTTTCCATTGCTCATGATCTCCTATTTTAACTGTGAAAAGTGCTACAATTCTTCCCTCAAAACTACCATCTGATGTTCAGAGGAGTATCACATGGTACATTCCCCCCACTTCTTTTCTTGGATAACTTATATCCTTGAATTCTATTTGAAAACCCCTACTGAATTCATGTCAATTGTTTTGTTTTGTAATATTTATCTGAAAAGGATTTTAGGGTGATTCCTTCTTAAAGAGGCAGAGGACTTAGGTGACATCTTTCTGTGTTCATCTTTGAGAGTTATCTATTCCCAGAGAGCAAATTACCCTAGCAGTTGCTTAAAGTAATACATATTTATTGTCTCACATTTTCTGAGGGTCAAAAATTCCAGGGTAGATTTGTTCAGTGATTCTGGTTCAGATTCTGTTGTCATGTTGCAGTCAAATTATTAGCTTGGCGTGCCATCATCTGAAAGTTTGACTGATTCTGGGTTATTCAGTCCCAAAATGACCCTCTCAAGGCAGCTGTTGGTAGGGGTGGGGGGCTCAGTTCTTTGCCAGGTGGACCTCTCCTTAAGACTGCTTAAGGACCCTTATGGCATGGCAGCGGAGTTTTCCTAGAGTGAGAAGAACAGGAAAAGGCACTGTCTTTTATGATCTGGTCTCAGAAGCTTCACACAATTACCTCCACCATTTTCTGTTCATTAGAAGCAAGTTATTAAGCATTGTTCTTGTTCAAGGTGAGGGGAATCAGGGTCCACCTTTAGAAGGAAGGAGGATCAAATAATTTGTGGACCTATTTAAAACCACTAAGTGATAGAAAGAGCTGTCTCTCCCTTAGAACTGGTTTGTGTAACGTTCTTGTAGCCTGAAAGAGTTCCTTTCCTCTCTGAGTGTTCAAAATTGAGCATTTACACACCATGACAGAAAATTTAAATGCATAACTTAGAAATGTATGAAACTAGTAGAAGAAATGCACAAGATTCTGTAGAGAAATAAGGTTGAGGACATAACAGTTTATTGTGTACTGTTTCGAGCACCAAGATGATATAGCTCAAGAGGCACTTCTTGTCAAAGGCAGAAGTTTTAAATGCATGCGGCATCTTTCCTAGTTGGGAGACCTTAGGCAACTTTATAATCACTTGGCAGGTCAGTTGCTTCATTTACTTAAATGAATTCTCACAATAACTTTCTGAGGTGTGTAATATTAACCCCATTTTATAGAACAAATCGAAGCTCAGCATCATTGCGACTAGAAAGTGGCAGAATCAATATTTCAAGGCAGGTTTTGTTGATTAATGCCCAAACTCCTTTGCTTTCTCCTGTACTTTCCGGGGAAGAGAGAAAATTTTACAAATTACCCAAAGATGGAGCATATACGAAACTATTTAGTATTTTATTTTTAACGAAGTTAGCATCATACAAAAAAAAAAAACAAAGTCTCATAAATACAAGTTATTCCTATTGAGTAACAATATATATGTGCTTATAATAATCAACAGGTCTTTAAAAATTGGCAGTTTCTAAAGGTGTCTTTTAACTTAAGACTTTGATTTATGGTAAGCAACCAAACAATGCACTGTACTATAGTTACCTATCCCTGTGTCTTCCCTTGCTTTATAATTTCTTATCCAAGGCTGAAGCAGTATTGAGGGTTGGGATACACGGCTTGGTCTAGTGACACATTACAAACAAATATCAGATCCATACTGTTCTTGGATAGTATATCCCTGTCTTCTTTCTTCAAAACCCCCAGATTCATCCAGTATTTTGTTGTGCTGTAGATAGAAAAGGAGATATAGGCAGGTTACCTTTATATACAGTTATCCTATAAATACCATATTTTTCTGGACAGAGTATTAAATATGAGAGTTAAATAGCCTTACATGATTAAACTATTCAACTCAAGATGTACTCTTAAAACTTAGACACATGTTTGATAATTAAAAATAATTTATTCGGCTTTGAAGATGGCAGGTTTACATGAAAAGTTGAATTTATTGAATATGTAAACTATTAAATTTTCTTAAACCCTTATGCATCCAGATTGGAAGTCCTCCTTGCAGAATCAGATGCTATCATTGGAAGGGACATTGGCCAAAAAAAGCAGAAAGATAGATGTCATTCTTGTGAATGCTGGTCTGTTTCTTTCAGGCTGCTGCTGGCTAATATTGGAGTTTAACAAGTTACAGAACTATTGAGTATTTAATATGACCATAATTTATGTCATGACAACATATTGAGGCTGAAAAAGTGATCAATTTCAAAATTCTCCCTTTATATGTAAGAGGAGGTTTTACACCAGGCAAGTATGAATCACGAAGTAATAAATGTCCTAGAGGATTTTAACAAATGTAAATTGCTATATAAATATTAAATAAATTACACAATATTTTTAGGCTCTGAAACATCGAATCAATTTGCAAAGGACTAAATGTCAAACTAAATAATGCATGTTTATACATATTTCTCCCATGGACCATTATTACAACTTTAGTAACAGTGTTTGCTTTAAAATTTTTATATCTAGCACATATTCACATTTGGCATTTACCCTGTATGGCCTATTTTTCTTTGTTTCAAGCACCAACCTTCATTTTCTCAGGGAACAATTTGAAGCTTAAAGCATCTATAGCAACTGGTCATTTGCCCTGCTTGGAGAAATTGCTAGAAGAAGTTGAGGAATGGGAAGGACCTTACCAGAAAGTGAGGGTCCTGGGAAAACAGTGCCCCTTAACGTTTGTGTGTAGAGGGAATTAGATTGAACTAAACCTCAAAGGTGAAAACCTTAGAGATTAAAAATTCATTTATTGGTATTCTGTGTCCTGAGGGGGAAATATGGAAGGGGGAAGACTGGTGAGAAAGATTTTAGACTGATGAAAATATGAGGATTATGCCAATAGTAATAATTACTTTTGCTATCATCACTGATATTTTGTGTACTTAACATTACGATAAGTCCTTAACATTGTTTGTCATTTTTAATCCTCACTGCCAGTGAGATAGGTTTCTGCCTTCATTTTTATAGATGAGACATTTGTCACTCCGAGCAGTAACACTCGGATCACTGATGAGAACACAGGTACCACAGCAGGTGAGTAGCAGTGACTTTACATAAAGCCAGGGTAGTCCTAGACTGAAGACAATGCTGCAGGAGTACCACCCGCTCTCCTGACTGCACAGGTGGTCCTTGGGAATCATTTTCAGGGTCATCCACTTTGAATGTCTTTCCCTAGTGCGCCCCCTGGAGTACACAGGGTTAGCCCGCTGGCAGAGTCACTGATGGATCAAGCACAACTCCTGGTCAGTCAGACACTCTGGGATTGCTTGCCCTTGTACCACTTTGACTGAGCCAACATTTTGATTAGTCAGTGCAGGGATGGAGTGTAGTGTTTGTTTCAACTACGTCTGAGTAAACCATCAGAATAGGAATAGGTCTTAGCTGGTGCTGAGCATGAACAGACCTCAGAGAGCAGGGTCTTCAGAATGAGAAAGGGCTTGAGAGAATGACATGTGATCAGGGATATGATTTTCAGTAGGCAAGAGAGAAGAATTCAGATGGTAGGAACAATGAGCATCATGAGGGGGGCATTTCTGTAAATTTTCAAAATTTGACAAAGGAAAATCATTAAGGATGTTCATAGGGCACACTGAAGGACTGAATGGGATTAATACTGATTCCAGAACATCATTCATTCCACCACCCAAGAGGATTAGTAAAACAAGACAGATGTGAGCAGGAAGCCAAGTCAAGGACTGCTTCATTATTAAAGCCTTTGTCTAGAGAGGAAATTTCTTATAAATAGAAATTATTTGAAGAGATAAATAAGGGATACTTGGAGAGGCCAGTTCCTAGAATCAGAGCAGAGAGTCAGAGAAATTGACTTGATTCCCCACTGTCCATATACTCTCTCTGTTTGACTTGTTATAGAATTGAGCAGAGGGAAGTTCATCCACAGGTGGAGACTAGAAGTAGACTGGATGATTTAGCTTTAGTGGAACAGACATCAGAGAAAGACAGTTATGCCATTGAACATCTTGATGATAAATGAACTCAGTCTCTTATTTTGACATTGAACAATCTGCAGATGTAAGTTCTTCTTCAATAATAGTTTTGTCACTGGCCCTAAACCCAGATGCCTTTTTTTTTTTTTAAGATTTTATTTATTTATTTATTTACTTACTTACTTATTTAGAGTGTGAGCAGGGGGAGGGGTAAAAGGGAGAGGAGAAGGCAGAAAATCCCAAGCAACTCCACACTGAGCAGGGAGCTCCACACGAGGCTCCATGCCATGACTCAGGATGACATGAGCTGAAACCAAGAAGTGGGCATTTAACAGATCCATGTAGGTGCCCCCTTTTTCGTTGTTGTTATAACTTCGCCTATTCTATTTTATCACCAAACAATTAATGTGAGTTAGGAAAGTTTGGCACACGATCACGTTGCTAAAATGACAAGAGCTATCATTCGAGGATTTTATGAGACAGTGTGTTGAGAAGTGCCTCATGTGAATGCCATATTTAAGCCCCCACAATAGCCTATCGACAAGGCTGGCTTTATTAATACCTAGAGATTCAGTAAATTTGTCCCTGATTATAGGTAAGAAGAAGTCATATTGAGACACAAACCCAAGCTGGCTCAAAAGGCTTTTATTTTTAACTGTTTACTATAGTATAAAATGAGATACATATCCTGCCAGTGTAAAATACCTCATTGTTTTGTATTTCTTTATGCAATATTATGGAAAATCCTGTCTTCTCTGCAGTGAGAAGGAGATCAGGTTTGATCAATAGACTGGGTCTTGTCCTTCTACCTACTCACGAAGACAATATAAAATTCAGTTAAAACTAACTCCCATTGTCTCAAAAAAGACATAATCCATGGATTTCAAATTTATTGTAGGGTGGGTTTTTTTTTGGCATTTTGACTGAAAATGTCTTGTATTTTTAAAATTTCAATGTTTTTGTTCTTATTTACTTTTTGAAAACATGCCAGAAGTGTTTGAAGTTTTGAAAAATTTACTACAAGATAGTTACAAGGTAGAACAAAGTACTTTATCTAAAAAGGGAAATCTTAGAACTTCAGCCTTAAAAGACAAACATAACTCAATAGGAAGAATAAGATAAACCTAGTTATGCAGGTCATATTTGACATAAAAATTAACTTAGCTTTTTGAAAAACATTTGTGTATGTTATACTGAACTGGGCTTAATCTAGACTTGCTTTACAAAATGCTTAGTTTAATAATAATAAACGTTCTCTTATGCCTCCTTGGACGACCCAACACCCCCCCTCTCATAGCTTTATAATGGCAATTTCTTTTCATAGCAAACATTATACAACTATTGGGACATGGTAACTGTACAAACAGCCCCAGTGAAAGCTCATCCTGGGGATCGGTTCTTTGTACAGATTCTTCGGGGATTCTCAGAGAGCCTACTTGCCTTGTCTTTTGACTATTCCTGGAATTAAAAAACAAAAATGTTCACTCTCTTTATGCCATAATATACTTTAGAGATAGATAAGAGATGCTTTGGTTGCAATCTACTCTTGTTATTTTATTTTAAAAATTAGGATACTGGGAAATAGGAATTGCCAGTTGAAGCTAGAACCCACATTTTCTTACTTCCAGGCAAAAATCAGATTCTCTTTCCCAAGTCTTTCTTTCTGAACTTCATAATTAAAGGTCAAAATTACCTTGTGAATTTTTGTATCTGTGAACTAAATATTAAATGGCACTAATTTTATGATGATCTTTTATCTTAACTATAACAAAATTTTTAAACGTTCTGGGCTACAAATTGATTAAATCGATTCTTTAGAATTAAACAAATGGGGAGAAGACTCTGGAAGAATGACAAATGGCATTACATTTTTTCCCCCAGGACAGTGTTAAATGTCAGACTTTGTGGAAATAATGTAATATATATCAACCTCTTTTTTTTTTTTTTTTCCAAAGATTTTCTCAAAAAGAGAAAGAATATCAGTAAGGTCATCCGGGGTTCTTTTGGGTTCTCTCTCCACCCCCCAAAAGATCTACATTTATGTAGAAGTTTTCTATTAATAGTGTTGCTGCTGTAACAGCTTACCACAAGTATATCAGCATGAAACAATAACAATTTATTCTTTTCTAGCTCTGGAGGCCAGAAGTCTAAAATTAGTCTTAAGGACACTGGCAATTCTAGTTCCATCTGGAGACTCCAGGAGAGAATCCACTCCTTATCCTTTCTATCTGCCACATTTCTTAGCTTTACCCCTTCTCCACATCACTCCAACCTCTTGTTTCCTTCCTCTCATCACATCTCCTACATCACATCACATCACTACTCTGATCCCCCTGCCTTTCTCTTATAAGAGGCCTTGCAGTTACATTGAGCTTACCCATTGGGTCCATCAGGATAATCTCCCCAAGTCAAGACCCTTAACTTAATTACTGCTAAGCCGCTTTACCATAGAAGGCACAGGTTCTGGGGGTTAGGATGTGTTCCTTTGGCAGGAGTTGGGGAGGGAAGCATTATCTAGCCAACCATGATTTTCTATGAGCTTGATACGTATTCTGATTTTTGCTGTGCTTCATGGATTTCATAAGTATTGGTGTTTAAACCTTGTTCATTTTCCAGCTGTAGCCTCTCTTGGCCCTTCTAACTACAACACCGCTCTGAATGAGTGATAGAATTTGCTGTGACAGGGATCCTTTGGTAAAAGTTCAGCATTAATCCTTAAACCAATGTATTATCTCAGTTCATTGTTAACAATCAAAATATGCCCATGAACTGAGGTCTACGAGCCTGTATGCATTCTCTTATTAGAAGCTGGTCTTTTCAGTAGCTTAACTCCTCTACATTTCCCAAACTCATACAAAAATTTATGCTAAGTAAGCAAGGTAGTGAATAAGTAAATGATAGTGATAATTAACCTTAATGAAAAGCATCAGGAAGGCGTTAAATTCTATTACCAAAAAACTTAGAATGCCCTGATTTTATTTATGTGCCAAATTAATTCCTACAGAAGCCTTAGTACAGTTTGCTTTTCACTGTTTTCTGTGTTCTTCGCTGACTGTACGCACCTTCATACATATGACAAGTATATATGGTTGTACTAATTTTTTGTGGTTGTTTCAAACCCAGATATCTTAACACAGAGACATCTGTTGATTACACTTACAGCTACTTATTTTTCTTCATAGGAAATAATATACTCAGGAGTGGGCTCTGTGGGGATTTGTTCCAGACTGCACACATGCCTTAAACTGTATGAAAGACCCTGGGAAAAGAATGTCTTCAGAAATAAGGCGAAGCCTTGTCCCACACATCCTTCTCACTCAGAAGTGAGTAGCTCATAGCAACAAGTATATAAGAATTCTGTAGGATTATGAATCAGGAGTGAGAAGATAGGTGATGGAGGGAGAAAGTAAGAAACCGAGAGGATGACACAAGATTAGGGTTAGACACAGACTCTGTTCTGTATTGGTTCGTTGCAATAATGTAAAAACTCCTAAAGTTCGTCTTACATGTTTTAAGCACATGTTAACAGCAGAGATCTCTTCTTACCTGAGAACGCCATTGTAGGATGACAGGAAGATCAAGTGTCCTTGAACCCCATCCAACTGGAAAATTTGGTAGTAGAATGTCTTTGGCCTAGAAAAGTCATTCAGTTTGAATTATTTTTGAGGCACTAAAAACCAAAGGAGGAACAGAAAAGCAGAATGAAAAAGCTTGTTTAAAAAAAAAGTCAAAGTTTTATGTCAAAGTAAGGAATATCTAAATACAGATAATTAAAGCCATTACTGAAGCTATTTTTAAGGATAATATTTCCTGTTAAAGAGGTTCATACAGTTGTCAAGTTCAAGGTTCACTGATCTGTATAGTCCATCAGAAGAGCAGAGAGCATTCTAGGGATGGTAGGTGGTCCTGTAATCCTTATCGGATGGTAGATTTAGGTTCCATGGCTTCTCAGTGTTTTAAGACAGTATGGGTTACCATAGCTGTGTAAACCAGGCAATGCCCAGTGCCAATCTGTAACAATCATTGCAACATTGTGTGTGGCCCAGTTTAGTTGTGCCTTGCTTAGTCCATTATCTTACTACATTTAGACATGAACTGCATGAAATGGGTAATTGCTGCAATTCTTCACGCAACTCAGGAGGAAAGCTCCTCTGAATAAACACTTTAGCAACAAAGAAGAGATTTTTGTAAAGTCAGAGTTGACCACCTAATTTTAAATTGACTATCCACTAAATGGGTTCCAGGAAATTTCTAATTTCTTGCGAGATTGTGTTCCATAATTCAAAAGATTAACAGTGAAAGTTACCTGTTAGCCCCTATGATCTGGTGAGATCAAGTTGAATATAGCATTGTCCCTACTCATGATAAGTTTATTTTCAGGTTGGGAGAATAAACACTTTTGGTAAAGTTTATTTGCTAATTGTATAATTAACAATAGTTTAATCTCGTAAGATTGTAAACCTCTTCCTGTAATGATCCTACATGAAATAAATTTTCCTATCATATGTCCCAATTTTTGTCCAAAAAAATAATTTTACCATCTATCCTTAGATACTTAGATACTATCAGTTTTTGGGAAATAAAACCAGTACATCTAAGTGTCAGTTTCATTTCCCAGCATAGTATTTCTTTGGATTTTTGTTGTTGTTGTTTTCAAACCAATGTGACTGACTTTTGAATACTTCCATGGTCCCTATAGTACCATTAACACCATCTTTAGTTCCAGATACTAATGATACACAGGGAGTTAAAAAAAATTAAGTGCAGATTACACAGTGGACTTTGGAAAAGAATATGTAATAATCTAAATTACAGATAATTGTCCAAAAAAAAATCTACACTTCATTCTGTCTGTGTTGATTCAGCTTCAAAGCCTGGAAAGAAACCAAGTTTTGGCCCAGTCTAAATAAAGATTTGCCAGACTCTTAACAGTTTAGAAAGCCAAACTTCCACATTTGTTTTTCTTGGGTCATGTATAAATGCTTTCAAATTTTGTTATTACTCTTTACTACTGAGCTAATCTTTCATTAGCATAGCTCCCCTTTCTTAATCCAACACTTATTCAGATATTATCCTTCTCAGTTTTGTTTTTCAGTGTCAGTTACTAGCACACCATGTAGTTAAATAGATCCTAGTTTATTATTTTTAATAGGTTCACTTGCATAGCCTTTTAACTCCAGGGTTCTTGACTACTTCTAGGGAATTTAGCAAAAGTTAAAAGTTTGACCATTGTAGAGTCATTCTTAAGCCTTGGCACAAAGAGACTATTTTGGCAATGGCTTGAGATTTTTAACTGAGATTTTGGCAGAAGGTGATTAATGAAATCATATGACTTCAGTAGTTTTTTCCTACATTATGAGAACATTTCTTCCCCCATCAAGCTTGCTTGCCTTACTTAAATTCAACTTGACTACAGATAAAATCATATTACTTGTTTCCCCAACCCTTCTCTCTCTCTCTGTCTTTCTCTCTCTGGCAGGAATTAATGAATATATTTAGATAAGTGTTGTTTTCCAAATTTGGGGATTCGTTATAGAGTTTGTAACCACTTGCCTTTAAAACAGTTTCTTGCTAAAGACTTTTGAAAACATGAATTTCTTGATGTGAGATTTTTCAATCACACCCAACTTTCACTTGAATTGCTCTGATACGTGAGTGTTACAGAAATAATTCAGTTTGCCAGCTGACATCATGAAAGTCATTTACGTTCCTAAAGAAATCAAAACACTCTGTAGATTAAAAATAGGATTTAAATTTAAAATATTCAAAATTATTTCAAAAATTTATTCCCTATTTTCAGGGTCTGGTATATAATAGTATCCAATAAACAATTGTTTTATGAATGAGTATACAGGGAAGAGCCATTGAATACAAAAGTTAAAGACACTCATATTAAATACCAATGAAACCCAGAGAGTGAGTGCATAAAACAGCTTCCAGTCTTTTGTATGCATATTCCCATGTGTCTGCTTAAAATAAACCTGTATCTGTTTAATGGTGATTTCATTCTACACACGCAGAGTGGGAGGGTGTTAAGTTCTCAAAACAGATTACTAGTATTACTTGCTTTACCGTATTGAAAATACAGTCATAAGTGATTCAGCCACCATCCATCCAAATTCCTAGCTCTGATTCCTTTGAATACTTGGTAGAGTGGGGTTATGAGAGATCTCTACCTGGAGAAAGAATAGAGCAGTGAATGGTACTCATAACACGTAAGAGGCCGAGGCTCTCTCTGACTTTTCCAGGGTATCTGCTTATTTTTAAAAAGTTTCCAGGTACAAGAGATAAAGATAACAGAAGGGGGAAAAAAAGTGCTACCCAAGAAAGAGGCTGGAAGGAGGTAAGCAAGGAAAGAAGATTCTGGGAGCTTGGCTACGATTAAAGACTGTTACCAGTTAAAAAGAACATCAGAAGTTAAATATACAGTATAACCAGGAAAGCAAAGGAAGGATGGTTCCAGGGCTAAAAGTGCTGCTTCAGGAAGACCAAACAGGGTCCCAGGATTCATTTCTGGTATAGGGCACACTGTGTTTTATTTTCAGAATATTTCTTCTTTTTCTTTATCCTTATCATCTTCATGGCCATTGTTTTAGGAGCTACAATAAAATAGAAAATAAAAATAAATAAAAATAAACTACTATAAAAGGGCCCTGAGCCTAATTAATTTAATGTGTTCTTACATGTCATCCTTGAAATAATCCTTTGTGGTATATTATTATATAATCTATACATATATGTGTGTGTGTATACACAAATATTACAGATAGATACGTAGAATATGTATAAAATATATATGCATATGTATATTTTAATGCCTTAGTTATATAACATAGCCACAGAAACAGCAGCCCTTAAATCTATCCAGATCCCAATCTTGTTTTTGTCTGGTTTTGTCTCTACTAAGACAAAAAATTAGAAGTAAACCAGATCTTCAGTCAGAACCTTTTATTAGATGAATAATTCCAAGTTATGTTCCCTTTAAAAAATATTGTCTGTAATGAAAAAATAAAAGGATGGAAAATGATTATTCAATCAAATAAGCTTAGAAAAGCCAAACAGAATACACTTCTTTTGGAGATTTATAATGCATATTTATATTAATGGTCATGAGAAATTCTCCAATAAACAAACTTGTTTCACATGCTGCAACTCCTTTGCTCAGGGGATACGGCCTTCCCACCGCTTGTGCCAGGGTCTATATGTAGTAAACCAACTTGTTTAATCTTCTTCAGTCCCTTATATAGCCTTTAAACCTATAGTGCCAGATAATGCCACAGAGAAATTTCTTGGGAAACCCTTTAGGAATTTTACAGAAGTACCTAATACAGTTCCCAGAAATAACAGTAATTTTCAAAACATATTTATTGACTCAGCAAATGAATGGGTGGACAGACAGACAGACGGATGGATGGATGGATGGATGGATGAATGAGTTCAGTTTTAGGTAATTATGATAAAGAGCTTTCCACAGGAGAGCAAAAATAAAGCCGTTCTCCCTCTCTCTTCCCCTGGCTTACATTCTTCTCCGCGTTTTCCGTAGCTCCTTTTAGATCTGGTATACCTGTATGAGTCTGTGTTGACTGCTGAACTGCCAGAGCTTCATCCTATGGACCCTTACTGGTACACCTATAAAAGTAGACTCACATGAGGATTTTAATTTGACAAAAGAATAGGAAATGGAAGATTTAAGAAGAGATATAGCCTAATAATAAACTTGAGATGGTTCTAACAAAACAGATCAGATGGGTAGTCTCCTTTCCTTGATGTGCCATATGGAGGGGAAAAATCTCATCATCACCTAAGTGCATTGTCAGGGCACGGGAGCCTGGCTTTGGGCCAGTCCACCATAAACTCCTTATAAATGGTGTAATTAAATTCCTGAATGAAATGTTGAACTGCCTCCATATCCTAAAGCAATCAAAACTAAAATTTACTTCCTCCTCACACTTTCTAGTAAAGCTGATTTTAAGGAAACATTCCATTGAGAATTATAGAGTAACTATTAAAGAGATGGACTTGAGTTAACTTATGTTAGAACCTCTTTTTCTAGTGGGATTTTTTTATTGAAATGTTTATCCTGATAATATGATAAATGTCACCTATAAGAACATATAAATTAAGAAGTTCATATCGTTAAGGCACCCAATCCAAAGGCTATTGTCCCTTTTGATTCATCAGGAGAGTAAAAACATCAACAACAAAAGAGGTTTTCACCTCTCCATCTTCAGTTAGTTCCTGTTTAGAAATAAAACAAACAAAACCCTGTGACTTAAGAAGAGATAAAGGATAATTCTGTGATCTGTTTTAAGGAATGAAAGGATTCTCCCTCTGTTTGTAAACTGTCAAAATTTTGCATTCTAAATGACTCTTTATGAGTCAACATTAAAATTTTAATACAACCTTTATAGTCTATTTAGATAAGATCTCATATCCATTTAATATTTCATGTAATAGCTTTACTAATTACAAAGATGAGTAAATAGGTTAATTGGAATTCTTGAGTTTCCAAAAATAACTTTTTTTTTAAAGATTTTATTTATTTATTTGAGAGAGAGAGAGAGCCTGAGCAGGGAGGAGGGGCAGGGGGAGAGGTACAGGCAGACTCCCCACTAGGCAGGGAGCCCCATGTGGGGCTCAATCCCAGGACCCTGAGATCATGACCTGAGCCAAAGGCAGACACTTAACAGACTGAGCCACCCAGGTGTCCCTCCAAAAATATAAATTTTAGAATTAGTTTTATAGGTTCCAGAGGAATTCCCATAGGAATTTAGACTAGAATTGGATTATAGATTATTTTGGTAGGAGGGAACACGATTATCATATTATATTTTCAAATTCTTAAGGATATACCTCTCAAGGTACTTAATTGTTCAGTGGTTAATATAAAGTTTTACAACTATATAAATGGTTACTTTGCATCTTGTAGAATTTATTCCTAATGCATCTAATTTTTTTTTCTTAAGTGTTATATTTTAAAAGAAGTTGTTTGTATATTTGACGAATGTACAAATAGCACTTACTGCAGGCACTATTATGAGTAGTAAACCAATATATGGAGGTTGTGTGTGTGCTTGTGTGTGTGTATTTGTGTGTGTATATTATATAACTTTTCACCTATGGATTTTAATTGGGATCAACTTCAATTTATTCGGTGGTGGTACTTTCCATGCTTAATCCTTATAATGACTATAAAATAGGTATTGAGAAAACTGTGAGTCAGAAAGGGGAAAATACTTGACCAAAGCAAGCAAGTAGGAGAGATGAGACTCTGACCCAAATTGGTCAAACTGAAGAGTTCCCTCTTGTAATTTCACTCTGAAATAGTTATATTTGTATTTGGGATATTAGACGTTCAGTTAATTCTAAGTCAAAATAAACTTTCTCATATGATTTGCTTTATATAAGTTTTGATAGTTAAGAACATTTTCTTTAGGAAGTGTATTTTCATTCATTTTTACACAAAGGCACTTTGACTCTTACTTACTACAATTAAAAGTCCTTATAAAATAATAGTGGTTAATGTAATGGGGCAGAAATTTATGGGGACTGGAATACTAACTACCACAGGGTATTTTACATCATATATTTAGAGAATTATATAGTGGGTCTTGATTTTTAAAATATGCCTGGTTCAGGCCCCTGGTGACTCAGTCTGTTAAGCATCTACCTTTGGCTCAGGTCATGATCCCAAGGTCCTGGGATCAAGCCCCACATTGGGCTCTCTGCTCAGCTGCAACTCTGCTTCTCCCTCTTCCACTGCTGCTCCCTCTGGCTTCTGCTTTCTCTTTCTCTCTCTCGCTCTCAAATAAAGTCTTAAAAAAAAAAAAGAAATAAAAATAAAATATGCCTGGTAAAGGAAAAAGAAAGCATAAACACAAATAAAAACTCAAGCTAATAGAAGATACAACACATCTACATCTGTTTCCTGAAGATGTCATAGCAAATTGCCACAACTTTGGTGGTTTAAAACAAAAGGACTTTATTTTTTCGCAGTCTGGAGGCCAAATCCAAAATAGAACAGGGTCGTGCTTCTACTAGGTGCTGTAGGAGAGACTCTGTCCCTTGCTTCTTCTAGCTTCTAGAGACTCTGAGTGTAATGGGTTTGCATGTCAACGCAGCTGAGCCATGGTACCCAGATTTGATCAAATGTTACTCTGAATGTTTCTGTGAGGGATGTTCTGTTTTGGGATGGGATTTGCATTTAAATGAATGGACTTTGAGTAAAGCAGATTGCGCTCCATAATGTGAATGGGCCTTATCCAGTTAAACTGAAGGCCTAAATAGAACGTATTCTGAGGAAGAGGAAATTCTGACTTCAGACTTTGTCTGCAATAAAGGTTCTTCTTGGTCCTTCAGCCTGACTCACTTTGGACTCAAACTGCCACTGTTTTCTGAGTCTCCAGCCTGCAGCCTCCCCTATAAGATTTTGGATTCACCAACTCTCCACAATCACATGAGCCAATTCCTTAAAATAAATCTTTTCCCCATGCATATACACATCTCTTGGTTTTATTTCTCTGGAGAATTCTGAGTAATACACTGGGCTTTGGCCACAAGCCTCTAATCTCTGCGTCCATCTTCATATTACTTTCTCCTCTGGGTCTCATTTCCCTCAGTCTCCCTCTTATAGTGATATTTGTAATGGTTGTTAGGGTTCACTCAGATATTCCGGTGCAATCCTTTCATCTCAGAATTTTTTATTCAGTAACACCTGCAAAGATTCTTGTTGTAAATAAGGCAATGTTGAAAAAATTCCTGTCATTAAGACTTGTTGTCTTTGGGTGGCCGCCTTTCAACACACTGAAACTTTCAAGCATCAAAAACTACACTGTAGGGGCGCCTGGGTAACTCAGTGAGTTAAAGCCTCTGCCTTTGGCTCAGGTCATGGTCCCAGGGTCCTGGGATCGAGCCCCACATGGGCTCTCTGCTCAGCGGAGGCCTGCTTCCTCCTCTCTCTCTGCCTGCCTCTCTGCCTACTTGTGATCTCTGTCTGTCAAATAAATAAATAAAAATCTAAAACAACAACAACAACAAAAACAAAAAATACCCTACACTGTAAAAAAAAAAAAATCCATTTTTAAAGGCCTTTAAATTTTTAAAGGCCTGAGTATGTTGCTGGGACTTACTACAGTTTTGAAACCAACTTTGTCAGATTCTTTTTTTTTTTTTTTTTGCATAACGTTAATATCTCATAGAAACAGTACATGTGCTTTGTTGTTTGTTTCTCCACAGAACAAGTAAATATAGAAGGATTATATGTTTTGGTTTTTCCCATAATATGTACACACACACACACACACACGTGTGTATATATATGCAAATACACATATATCCACGTATATACGCATGTGTGAATATGTGTGTATACACATGTACATATGTATATACATATATATACACACATATGTATGTATACACACACGTGTGTGTGTGTGTGTGTGTGTGTGTGTGTGTGCATATATTTATTCATCCAGATGGCAAGAGTAGAAGATGCTTTGGATGGGGAAACAGGGACTTGGGTTCCAGACTGAATACACACTAACTAGCTGTGTGACCGGATAAGTCATTTTCTTGACTACATTTTCCTCATTTATAAAATATAGCCGTTTGGTTATATAGTCTTTGTGGTACTTTATTATTCTAACATTTTATGAACTTGCATCTGTAAACTTCTCTCCCTTATGATATCTCCTGATGGCAGAATAGCTGATCCAGCTGTTTCTTATTATCCAACTCACCTGCAACCCACGTTGTCTGAGTGAATTACTGGAATATTCTAAAAATGACTCAACGGTCTGACATTTTAAAGGGTCCAAATCACTTTGAAACACAACCAACATATGTTAAACTATGTTAACCCATTTAATATAACAATTTTGTGTCAAATTAAAACAATGTATTTAATATCTGTATTAAAATAGCAAATCACAGAGGTAAATTCTTCACACTAGACATATTACTGCAAATAAAGTAATCAGGCTGTGTACTAACGATATGATAAAAACTTGTTTTTTTCTTGTCAGTTTCTGTATACAAAAGTTAGAGGGAAAAAAGTCAGTTTTCAAAAACATGCACATACATGTCATGATTCTTTTCAAAATTTCTACAGATAATAACTGTTGTGTGATTTGTGGATTAGAATTGAGAAGTCAAGGATTATTCACCTGTATTTTATCTAAGTGTCAGATTTAAAAAGCCAGTCATTAAATGAATTTTATGATGATAATAATGATGATAATGATAACAGTGCTGAAAAACTAGGAAGTTAGCATTATTTTTCAATGATGCCAATTATCCCGATTTTAATAGTCTTAATAATGTGTCTCTTTGATGCCTTGGTGAGAGAGAATCCCATAGGGCTAGAATTTTTTTAAAGTGTTTGCATTTGGCAAATGTTTCACTGAGGCCACACAAAAATAACTGTGAAGATTGGACTAAATATTTGACGCCTCCGTGAGCAGTCTTCAAGAAGAGATTCTGAGGCCATTTCAATTTTATCCCGATCAAATATCCTCCAGCTGTTCCCTTGGCATATTTCATATAGGTGGTAGTCAGTTTACAAAGAAAAAAGCTTAAATCAATAGTGATAGAATAAATTTTGTTTTAGGAAAATATTTCAACTGTATCTTGTACTCTTCCTGCACATTTTATACTTTTATTTGTTCTTATTTTGAGTGTTGATGAACTGCAAGTATTTTTGCTGCTAATGCTTCCTGAGGAAGGGTCATGTCTGCCAAAATAAATGAAATTCAGCTGCTTAATGGGTTTCTCTTTGTAGATGTTTTAAATGAGCACATTGTCAGTAGACTCAAATGAGCTTCTCAAATCTAGAATGTGTGAGTAGCAAGAATGTGTATGTGAGGAAAGAAGACCAAACTGGCAAGATAGTCTGTAGAGTCAAAAAAAAAAAAAAAAAAACTGTTTTTCTCCTCCATGACTCCTCTTAGAAAGTCGGTGAAGTGTATTATCTAAAAGAGGAAGTGGATCATCTGGGCTTGACTGACAACTCGGTCGTTGGACAAGCTGTGCAGCACTGGGCAAGTTACTGCACTTCTCTGTGCTTTCATTTCTGCACCTGAGAAATGGAGATAATGACTGGATCACCTTTACAGGTTTGGGATAAGGATTAAGTGAATATTAGCACTGAGTAAGTGAGTGATAAAATACATTACTGATTTACTCAGTACTTACAAAGAAGTACTATTTTCCATAAATATTAAGAATATATTTTTTAAAGATTTTATTCATTTATTTGCGAGAGAGAGAGAGCCCAAGTAAGGGGAGAGGCAGGCATAGGGAGAAGCAGGCTCCCCGCCAAGTAAGGAGCCCAATGCGAGACTCAATCCCAGAACCCTGGGACCATGACCTGAGCTGAAGGCTCAGGTCATATATATATATATAGTCTATATACTAATGAATAATATATAGAATGTGGCACGAGAGACACTGTATGACCTCTGAGGCTGGTCTCTGAAGGTGATACAGTTTCTGTCCCTCTCTCCCTCTCAGTTCTTTCTGTGTCTCCAGATGTTTACCTGGGAAGCCAGGCCCCATGCTGTGAGGAAGGCCAGGCCACCCAGAGAGACCATATGTAGTTCTTCCAGCTGACCGCCCCTGCTAGGGACTCACTGCCAGCCAGACATGTGAGTGAGTAAGGCTTCTGATAATCTCAGCATTATAGCTGATGCCAAGTGGAGCTGAGAGGAACTTTCCTTGCCAAAGCCTGCCCAAATTGCAGATTAATGAATAAAATAAATGCTATTATTTTAAGCCACACGCTTTGTGATAATATGCTATATAGCAGAATAGTGGGCAATGCAGATGTATGGTAAATTGGAAAGAGCCTGCACAGATATAAGGGGACGTGATGTTAATTTTATGCGTTGTAAAATGTGACTGGGCTCTAGGATGCCCAGAGAGCTGGTACCATACTATTTCTGGGCGTGTCTGTGACAGTGTTTCTGGAAGAGATTTAAATCAGTAGACAAAGTAAAGAAGATTCACCTCACCAAAGCAGGTGGACACAATCCAGTCCTGAGTAGAACAAAAAGGCAGAGGAAGAGCACATTTTCTGTCTGGGCTTGAGCTGGGACATGTATCTTCTGCCTTTGACCATCAGTGCTCCTGATTCTTGCTCCCTCAGAGATTGGACTTGCATCATTAGTTCCCCTGGGTCACCAGCATTCACGCTCGGACTGGACATTGCTGGGTTTCTTGTTTCTCCAGCCTGCACACAGTAGATCTTAGGACTTCACTGCCTCCATAACTGTGTAATCGAATTCCTATAATAAATCCCCTCTTACATATTTCTCTGGGAATCCTCTTGGTTCCATTTCTTTGGGGAGCCCGAATACTCTGAGTAATGCTTAACTCTACCAAGGCACAAGTAAAGGTAAAGTTTAAATAAAGATATAAAAATAAAAATATGGAGGGCATCTGTACTTCAATCAGTAGGATAGAGCTTAGGTTTGGGAGTCTGACATCTCTGGTTTTATTTTATTTACTTATTTTTTTTAAATAATTTTTTTAAATTTATTTGACAGAGATCACAAGTAGACAGAGAGGCAGGCAGAGAGAGAGAGGAGGAAGCAGGCTCCCCACTGAGCAGAGAGCCCAATGCGGGGCTCAATCCCAGGACCCCGGGATCATGACCTGAGCCGAAGACAGAGGCTTAACCCACTGAGCCACCCAGGCATCCAACATCTCTAGTTTTAAATCCGATCTCCAATCTTACCTCATGGGGAAATGAGTACATGTTATTCTTCCTTTTTTGCTCAAATTTCCTTGGGGTGGTGGTAGAAATAGAAAATGATGAGGATAAAAACAGAAAAGAAATAGAACAGAGTGAAACCTTGATAAATGTCAGCTATTGTTTTCATTTGGTCACCTGGCAATGTTTTTAGCAAGTGTCCTGTATGTTTCAGGCTCTCCCGTAGCCCCTGAGAAAACACTAGCAGACACATCTACTCCCACTTGAAGCTCAGACTCTCTACACAAAGACCCACTGTTTTGCCTGTATGTACCAGTGTTGACCTGTTATTACCTTCTCCTGTTTGAGTTCTTTCTAGTGTGTAAACTAATTCCCTCTTATTTAACCTTCCTCACTATCACCTCCTTCCCATTATGGAGCCCTAAAATGATCCGTTCAGAAAGCAGATCTGAGGATATATTTTAAACACATCCTTAGCCACTCCTCCATCACCTTCAGTAAACGTCTTTGTAGAACTCCTTCTAATCTCATTGCCACGAGATATGTTCATTCTGTTCTCCGTTGATATATTTGAGAAATATTATTGAACTCCCATCAGACACTGGGGCATTGTCTGTTACAGGTCCCAGTATGTGGACATACTGGGAATCACTGGTGAGCAAGACGGCATAGCCCCTGCCCTCATGGGACTTACACTCTACCCAAGACAATTAAAGAAGCTATAATAATTCTGTTATGATTAAAGATGATCTGAGAGGACAATATATGGGGAACTTAAGAGTTCAGTGTTTTCTGGAGAAAACGTGTTCATTTTGAAACTTGGAGGATTAGTAGAAGTGAGCTGGCTTCTTCTGCTGATACCTGTCTTAGTCCGCTCAGGAAGTTGTAACAAAATGCATCAGGTTGGATGGCTTATACGTGAGAAATTTATTTTTCACAGTGCTGGAAGCTGGAAGTCCAAGATCGGTGTGCCAGCATGACTGGGTCATGGCCCTCTTTCTGGTGCCTTGCCAGCACCTGCTCCTTGGGTCCTCGCATGATGGAAGGGGCTACTGATCTCTCTGTAACCTCTTTCATAGGGAACTATTCATGAGTCTTCTGCCCTCTGGATAGTGTCTCCCAAAGCCACATGGACTAATACCATCACCTTTGGGAGTTAGATTTTCAACATATAAATTTTGGGGAAACCCAGACATTCAGATGATAGCATAATCGTTTTATAAATTGCTCTCCAGCAAGGGCAAAGAGCTTGCAACACTGAGCTATCTCAGGTTTCCAGGTTACTACATGGCTCATTTTTCTCCATATAATTTACCACATCTCCATTTTATCTTGACCCGTGTCTACCCTTTCAATTTCCCATTCACCTCTGCTACATAAATGTATATGTCTCCTATCTGACCTTGTACACATGGCATATTGCCACAAGGGCTGGAATGACTTACATCAATCTCTCTATTATTTTGTTATGTGTTCCTAAAAGGTAGGATCCCTTTTTAAAATTTTTATTTGTGCTTTTGGTACTATCTCTGGAACACAGTATGATTTCATTTGAAGTTTTTAAATGAGGGTTTCCTGGGTGGCTCAATTTGTTAAGTGTCTAGCTCTTGGTTTCAGCTCATGTCATGATCTCAGGGTCGTGAGACTGAGCCCTGTATAGGGCCCTACACTGGGCATGGAGCCTGCTTAAGATTCTCTCCCTCTCCCTCTGCCCCTCCATTTTTACCCCTCCACCTGCCAACTCATGAGCACATGACCTCTCTCTCTAAAAAAAAAAAGTTTTTAAATGAATAACTGTTTAACTCTCTAAAAATAAATTTAATGCCAAATAGCTAAATTGTGTTTGTCTTTCTTATAAGTGGTTCACCTACTCAAATTCCCTACAGAATGGAACAATGACAAAAGAAAGACTTGACACTACCCTTTATAACACTGAAGTACATTAGCTCATAGACTCAGACATAGTAATTTATTATATATTTTCTTTTCATAGCAGTGGTGCTTAGAAATAAAAGATGGTGAAAATAACCTTCTAAAGCAAAATCATACCAAACATTTGGTTTTGGAATGAAACATGTATAAGAGAAATTGACTAGCAGGAAAAACTGGTATTTCATTGATTATGCTATCAAAATAAGTGTGTTTTGTTTTGTTTTGTTTTGAGGGGACTAGGAGAAAAGGAAATCACTTTCATGAATGTGGTCTTGTCAGTATTTTCTATAAGTGTTATGCATGTTTACCAGTTTAAGGTGGCAGGGGACTAGGGAAGGAAAGACCAAAATCACAAAATCTGCTACAATTTGATTTGCAGCTTTTTAATTTTTTTAATTTGCCAACTGTTCACATTTTTGGTGAACTTTTTAATAATAGAAAAATACAATGTTTCACAGCTTTCATTGGCTAATTTGATTTATTAGTACCACTGAATAATAAGCCACTAGATTCACACTGAGCATTCTAGTGTAGTTAGTATTTTAGTAACAAATGGACTATATCTGGGCCCTGCAGACCCCATTGCCTGCTGACACGGCCATTTCAAACTCTTCAGGGTTGGTCATGGTTTGCTCTCTCCCACAGATTTTTTTTTAAGACTTTATTATGTTTTTTTAGAGTTCTTTTAGGTTCATAGCAAAATTGATAGGAAGGTATGAAAATTTCCCATATACTTCCTGTCCCCACATAAACACAGCCTCCTCATTTCTCAGGATACACTACCAGAGTGGTACATTTGTTATAACTGATGAGCCCACATCAACACATATTTATCACCCAAATGCCACAGTTCACAGTAGGATTCACTCTTGGTGTTGTACATCCTGTGGCTTTGCACAAATGTATAATGATACATATCCATTGTTGTGATATCATACAGAGTAATCTCACTGACTTAAATATCCTCTGTAATATACCTGTTCATCCCTTACCTTTTTCCACAACCACTGACAACCGCTGATTTTTTTTTTTTTTAATTATCTCCACAATTTCACCTTTTCCAGAATGTTGTATATTTGGAGTCATATAATGGGAATCATTCTCAGATTGGCTTTTTTTCACGTGGTAATATGTACTTAAGTTTCTCCCACATCTTTCCATGGCTTGATAGCTCACGTATTTTTTTTAGCACTGAATAATATTTCATTTTCTGGACGTACCAGAATTTCATCGACTGATGGATATCTTGGTTTTTTCCAGGTTTTGGAGTTATCAATAAACCTGCTATAAATATTCACGTGGAAGTTTTGTGTAGACATAAGTTTTCAACTCCTTTGGATAAATACCAAGGAACATGATTGCTGGAGTATATGGTAAGAGTATGTTGAGTTCTATAAGAAGCCATCAAACTGCCTTCCAAATTGGCTGTACCATTTTGTGTCTCCCACTCCAGCCTTACCATTATTGATGTTTTCAGTGTTCTGGATTTTGGCTACTCTAACAGATGTTTCGTGGTATTTCATTGCCATTTTAACTTACATTTCCCTAAAGAGGTAAAAATGAAATTGTACCCTGGTGATGGAAATAATATAATAATTATAAAAGAAAATTATATAAATACAGCAGGGGTTGGAGATTTGAGTTAATGTTAGTAATTTAAATGACCAAGCTGACAATAATATGTTCATGAATCACCCTCATCCCCATTTTAACCTAAGGAAACTAGGACTTGAAGAAGTTATTTAAATTGATCCATGATCACAGTTATTAAGGTGACAAAACTGAGATTAGAAACTCCTTCTGACTCTAGATCTTAATCCCTGAATTTAACCCACACCATATGGAATCTTAGAGGACAGAACTTGATACATTTTTTACTTTATCCTTCCAGCATCCAGTTTAGAGCTTGTCATACTTACATAGAGAAAAGCTCAGTAAACTGTTAAGTGGCTGGATCATATTAAAAGAATCTAAACTCTTCATACCGGTGACGTTTCATCACCCGTACTATATTAATCTAAAAAAGGTAAACAAGAAAATACCAAAAAAATCAATGGATTTTTTTTTCCTTTTCAAATACTTACAATTATTTTTCTTACTGGTCTTTTTGTTTTCTTGTCATATACTTTGAACTTCAGTGAAATTTTGAGTAACACAGAAGTTTGAAGACCGAATCCTTGTTTTGTGGATTACTCTTCATATGGCACTTCTAATCATCCGTCTCTAAGTAGTATATTTGCTATAGAGTTTTGTTGGATACCTTTTCTGGGTATAAATCATTTACCTTCAAAAAATGATTTGTAAGAGTTTTGTTGTTTTAGTCATAAATGAGTGTTAAATCATAGAGCAAGTCTCTGTAGTTATTGAAATGACGTAACTTTCTCTTTTAATGTATTATTGCCGTTAAGTGCATTGACATATTGCCTCATATTTAATAAAATTTGCATCATTGGAAAAGATTTTAAGTGAGCAAATTTGGGAGCAAATTCTGCTCTTTGGCAGCCTCCGTTGTATAATTGTAGGAAGTTAATCTCCCTCCTATTCAAACTTTCTTTCTCCTTGTAGTAGTCCTGGAAAATCTCTGGGGACAGGTTATCAAAGATGTGCTGTCTAACACCTGGGACCTTGTCTTGCATCTGCATCATTATTCTTCTTCAGGATGCAGATCCCAATACTGAGATCTTTGGTGAGATTTCAGATCCATTTCATCCCCCATGGACTATCTGTCTTATCTCAACTTCCTACTGTGCCTGCCGCCTTCTCACACGTTGCCTCCTCGCTTCCTTGATGCCAGACCCTTGATGACTTCTGTCACCTTTTGTTCACCACTGTCACTTCATCACACCATCAGGCCTTTTGCTTCCTCCTTGCCCCTTGTAAGCCAGTCAGTATACCCACAACCACCAGATGGTGCTTCCTGGTCCTCTCAAACAAGGTCTTACCTGTTTTCTGTTGGTAAATAGCTTTCCCTTGACTTTGCTGTGGCCTTTGGATGGAATTCCACCCAAGGAATACCTTGGGTTCCCAAGAATTAAAGGTCTTTCAGTGCTTATACACTTTCCTCTCCCTAGAGATATGTAGAAGTCTCCAGGATCTCTGGGTCGTGGATGGGTTCACATAGCTTCCTCAGAACATGAGATGCTACTGTTTAGTCTAATTTGTGGATTGCTTCCTCTACTCTACCTACTTGTGATCTCTTCTGTCACCCAACTCCACCCACGTAAGTTTATCCAACAGGCTTGTATTAATACTAAGTGTCTGTATAAAATACGAGTTCTTTCCAGAGGGTTTGCTTGTCTATATAATTTTCGTATATCAATGGATGTTTCCTGGATGAGTAAAAAGAAAGTTACCTAACTCAACATACCAGGCATATAGAATTCACATTCCACCCTGGTAAGATGGATTTTAGTGAGGGGTGTGTTTGTGTATGTGTGTATGTGTGTGTGTGAGAGAGAGAGAGAGAGAGAGAGAAAGGGAGATATCTTGTATCTATCTCCATCTGTATATAGAAAGAAGGAAGGAGATGGAGAGAGACAAAGGAGATACATGGCAGCAATAGGAATAGTGGAGCATACAACTCACTCTAGTGTAAAAAAAAAAAAATATATATATATATATATACTATTACGTATGTTATATATGTTATATATATTATACATACTATTATATAAACTATATTATTTTAAATATAAATAATATATTATATAAATAATCGTCAGAAGCTTTTGACTGGGGATGATTTTACCCTCCCCCTCTCTCACTGCTCCTCACCCCCAGCATATTTAGTGATATCTAGAGACATTTTTTTTGAAGATTTTATCTATTTATTTGAGGGGGAGAGAGAGAGAGAGAGAGGGAGAGCACAAGATGGGGAAGGTCAGAGGGAGAAGCAGACTCCCTGCTCAGCAGGGAGCCCGATGCAGGACTCAGTCCTAGGACTCCAGGATCATGACCAGAGCTGAAGGCAGTCGCTTAACCAGCTGAGCCACCCAAGCACCCACCACAGAGACATTTTTTAATTTGTGACTGGAAGAGGATGATATTGGCATCAAGTAAGTGGAGCTTTGGGGTACTGCTAAACATCCTATGAAACACAGGACAGCTCTCAGGTCAAAAAATTACCCAATTGAAAATGACCATAGCACCACGGTTGAACAGCCCTACTCTAAGTGGGTTGTGAACATTCTTACACATCCTTGGAGTTGTGTATTCCTCAAATATATATTGAATATTAAGGACCTCCTAAGATGTGTGTATGGTTCCTACTCTAACAGAGTTTATTCTCTGGAATAAGACAGATTTCTCAGTATTTCAGTGTGATTTAAGTAATGGGAACTCCAAACAGTATGATACAGTATTTACTGGAAAAATAAAGGAGATGACATTCAGAAGTCCTAAACGAGAGTTAAATAGTACTTTTTCATTCATTCTTTAAATCATTATTTTATAGCAAAACCTCATTAAGGCAATGTTGTTTTATTCTGAATACCATGATTCAAAGAAAATTTTACTCCTTAGAGAACTAAATGTAACACTGTTAGCTAAGAAACAGACGCAATAATCCAAACCACTAGACCTTCCCATTCATCTTTCCCCCCCTCACCCCATCCCATGCCTTTGTCCTTCCAGTTTGGAATGAGTTTTTAGTCTTAATGTGAAGAAAACAAACAAATTTTAGTTTTAGAAAAGTATGCTCTTCGTGAATGTAAAATGCAAGATTTTCTATTACTTGTTTTTCTCCTTTATGCGGAAATTCTCTCTCTCTCTCTCTCTCTCTCTCACACTTTCTCTCCAGGTCTTACAAAGTCATTAACATCTGTTTATATTGACAATAAGTAAAAGGCATCTGCAGAGATAAAGATACCCTGATATGTTTTCAAACTTTATGACTTTTCCCCTAGTATTTGATCTTCATAATGTGCACTTTCTGCTATGATCCAATTAATCTTAAACACGATACCAGGCATGTAGACTGTTTGGTTTTAATTTACTAGGTTATAACTAGTGGTGTTTTCTCCTTGGGTATTGCTCTGCACCCATAAATTATTTGGTAGCAATTATCTCTTAAAATGCATTCAAATGCTTTTTACTTGCTTCTTGAATTCCAAGTAAGGCCTCAGTTAAGATGTTCTTAAGAACTTATCCTAATGTTCTTTTTGTTCCTTTCTCTAACAGAGAGGTATATGGATTTTTTTGGCAGGGGGCCTTGCAGTACTTGTTAATTTGAGGAGTGTTAAAAGCTACTCTCCCCCAAAATAACTCCCTCTATGTACAATTCCATACCTCATTCCTTTGCCAATTAAAAAAAAAAAAGAAAGAAAATGGGCTTAATCTCCAAAACTCCCTGATAACATTTATAATTTATCAGGTAAACTATTAAAATCAGAATTTAAATGAATCAGATGTTGAGGGTTGTTGGAAAACTGGTTAGGTAGGTACTGTAAATCTTTTATGTGTTGGCCTCAGACATTACTTATATAAATGAATGAATCTATAAAAGAGTCAATGAGCTGAAATAGGAAGAAAGAAAGGGAGTTTCATCATCAGACAATCTTGTCTTTGAAGCCTTAATGTGTCTCTTACAAACCACATTACCATAGCTCCCCACCCCCACTTCTCTCATCCTGAGGTGCCTCACTCAAATGGATGATATTCTTACCCTGAAGCATTGTTGTGTAGATTAAATGTAAAGCAATGATAATGATCCTGCTACAGATTTTCTGTTTGTTTGTTTGTTTGTTTGTTTGTTTTTTACCCATACTGTCTTATATAATCCTTGAACACTATTAATGTGTACAAGAAATGTAATTACTGAGAGATTAAGCAATTTGCCTCCAGTCTACACGGCTATTGAGAGGTAGGGGTAGAAACAAAGCCAAGCAATGTGAGTCAAAGCCCATGTCTGTAACTACTGCATATATAATAGATACTAAATAAAGAGCAGCTTACAATTATTGAAAGAAAAAAAGCTGCATAAATATATAAGTCATACATTCAGATTTATAGTGGGAAGATTATTCAGTGTAACCCTAACAGCCTGAAATACTGAAGTCAACTCAATCTCTTTTTTCTTGCACATTATGGCTGAATATACCAGAAAATTCTAGCCTCGGGTCCTCATCCCCTGCAATTATTATTAACTATGCAGTATAACTCAGTTAAACCTGTGTTGGAATGAGCGCCTGAGGTGAGTCTTGTGCCAGCTTTTCTCTGTGCATTGGGCCTCAGCTTTGGTTCCTAAGCTAAACTTGCTTTCCTTATTATCTAAATCAATTGTTTGAATGGTACTGTATCTACACAATAACAGTACAACTTCACACTTAATTTTAATTAGCTAAACATAAATTAGCTGGGATCGCAGTCAACAGATGGAATATTTATGGTATTGAGCACATATTGGCCCAAATGTTGAAGACCATCACACAAAGAAATTTGTTCTTCTTTTTTTTTTAACCTCTACTCTTGAAAATAAAAACATTTCTCTAGGAAATGCCTAGCAGACATTGTTGATCTAGTCTTATTTTAAATAGTGCGTGAATAATGGTACTTAAGCAAGCTTGTGATAGTACATATAACACCTGTTCACTAGCTTGGTAATATAACAGCCTTATCTGAAATAAATTCAGAGCTGTGAGTTTTCAAATAGATAACGAGCCTTGGAATATTTCTGTAAATAATGTAATTGAAAAATGGCCAATTAAAAATGCTATAAACGGTATCATTAGATGATACAGAAAATGTCTAACATACAATAGCCCAAGAAGCCTTACCGTAAGGAATACATTAAGTTTGGGAATCTACCAAGAACCAGGTCCTGGCCCTCATATTTGCAGTCTAAGTAATTTTATATTTTAGCACCCATGTTTATATTATAGAGAAGAATTAAATTAACCAATATCACAGAGATGATATGGTTATTTATTAATTATAGCAAAAGATAATTATAGGAAGCTAGGTAACTCTAGTGCAGGTGCTGGCAAACTTTTCTGTAAAGATTGAGATAGTAAATATTTTGGACTTTGCAGGCTACATGATGTCTGTTGGAACTACTCGATTCTGCTTTTTTTTTATAGGAAATGAATAATACATAAATCAATGGTTAGGGCTGTGTTTCAATAAAACTTTACTTATGGACACTGAAATTTTAATTCTATGTACTTTTTATATGGTGCAAGATAGAATTATTTTGTTCTTGTTTTCCAACCACCTAAAAAAGTAAAAATAATTCTAGCTCATAGACTGCACAAAAAAATTAGGCTGTCTTTAGTTTGCTGACCCCCTGTTCTAATATAAAGATCAACCAATTCAACCATACATGAGGAGACCATGGAATTTACTGTTTAAATTTGCATACCTGAATAAAAAGATGTTCTTAAAATAATTACAATATCTACATTTTAAAATATGTTATTAATTATTGTTTTATAGAAATGCCATTTTTATTATAGTAATACTGTTTTGTTACTGTTTATATAGTTATTACAAGCTATTTAATTGTAATGGTGGTGTTATAGAATAGTTCTACTAAAAAGCACCCTTATTTTCTATTACAAAATTATTTCCATAACAAATGAAAAGTTAATAAAAAAAGTAAAAAATTAATATCGTTTTTATTTTGATTGGTTGACCAGTAAAACACAACATATAAGGGTAGATATTCTTGCTCCATGGTCCTGATATCAGGTCAGTTTTTTTAGCAATGTGTGTCTCAAATAATAGGTGTCCCAGCTAGCTCGCCTAGCAAGCAAGTGGGGTGGGGTGGGAGGATCAATCTCTTCCCTCAAGCCTTCCAGCCAAAGGGGGGGAGCAATTCCTAAGTCCTTGTCCAAGAGCTCTTCTTTCATCAGCAAACCCTCTTCATGCTGGCCTTGAAAGGTCACCGTTAGTCACTTTGGATCTGGAAAGGGTTGGAAAGGGAGAGATGGGTAATTATTATCTCCATTGTTAAAATTTAGCCTCACGCCAAATTAAGGACTCTAGTCACTGCTCATGAGTCTCATACTTTCCAAGATGAGGCCAAGGGAAATGCTAGAAGCACAAAGTAGATCTACCAAACCCATTCCATTGTATTTTGATGCCATCATTAATAGTAAGTAGCATGTCATTACAAAATGAAATTTTTGCAATGCATGCTAAGTAAGGGGGAACATTAAGACAACATTTTCTTGGAACAAAACAAATCTGTTCCCTTGTCCTAACATGCCTTCTGACTGTTCATTTTATAACTTTCTTTTTTTTTTTTTTAAAGATTTTATTTATTTATTTAATTGACAGAGATCACAAGTAGGCAGAGAGGCAGTCAGAGGGAGGAGGAAGCAGGCTCCCTGCTGAGCAGAGAGCCTGATGTGGGGCTCGATCCCAGGTCCCTGAGATCGTGACCTGAGCGGAAGGCAGATGCTTAACCCACTGAGCCACCCAGGTAACCCTGTCAGTTATATTTTTTGAGGAGAGGTTCATATCACTGTCTCAAGAACTTTTAATAAATTCACTTTTCAGTTCTTATCATAACTCTTCGGAAGTAGAAACTCTTATCATCTTTAGTTTACCAATTAGGAAACCCAAATACAGTGAGGTTCAATAATTTGTCACATTGCTAGTAAGTGGCAGAGTAGGATTTCCACCTCACAGTCTCACTCCAGGGCATGTGTTCTCAACTTTATGGCATCCTTTAAGTTAAATAAAAATTTTAGTTGACAATTTTTTAAATTAGAAGATTTAAAGGAAAAGTTAGGGAAAAAATTCAGAAAGAAAAACAAAATTAAGAGACATAAAATACGAGTCAAAGCAAGATATAAAAGATAAAGCTAGGGTCCAATAACTATAACATTTCTTAAAATAACATCAAAGGGCATGTGGGTGTCTCACTCCATTGAGCATCCGACTCTTGTTTTCAGCTCAGGTTATAATCTCCGGATTGTAATTTCAAGCCCCACATCAGGCTCTGTACTCAGCCCAGAATCTGCCTGGGTCTCTCTCCATCTGTGCCTCTCTCACTCGTGTGCTCTCTCTCTAAAATGGACAAATAAATAAAATCTTTAAAAGAACATCAAAAAATCATAACAGAGAAACAAGGAAAGGGATCATGGAATAAAGTCTGAAGAGCAGAAGGACCTTAATCTTCAGGAAAAAAACAGATTTTTGAATTTCTAACAAATGAATGAAAAGATTCCATACTTAAACATATCACTGAACTATTTCATCAGATGAAAAGATGAGACAAGCTTTCGAGAAAAGAAATATATCTAAAGGCCCAGGAGTCCACCTAGCATTGGACTGAGCAATTGAAAATTTCTCCATTGCTTTAAGCATCTGAAGCTTGAAGAAACATATTTCCCATTTGGAATATTGCATCAAGCAAAATTGTAAACCCCAGTGTGACACAATAAAGACATTTTCAGAATCATAAGGATTCAGTATATTTACTTCTCATCTAAATCTTTAAAGGAAGTTACTTAATTATACACTCTAGGCAAAAGAAGTTTAGTTGGGACAGAGAAAGATTGGGTTAGGAAAACAGTAGATCCAACCTAGGGTAGAAATTAAGGGAAGGTCTCAAGTGTCTGTTTGGAATAGGGCTAAAAGACAGTGCAGGAATGAAAGTAGAAGGAATAAAAATTAAGGAGCTAAAGATATGCTATTTATGAATAAAGCCAGACAATTAGGATTTGAGAAGTGGAGCCATGGAAGAAATCCATAGATGAAAGAAAATGTAATCATCAGTGATGAATATTTACATAGTTAAGATCCCTTTGTGGTTTTTTGGCTAAGATCAAGTGTACATAGTAAGGTAGGGTTATTGATTTCAAGATTAATTATAGTCACAGAAGAGCCTGTGAATGTTACCAGCTTTGAAAATAGAAAAAATACAGATAACACAATTTGGAAAATGAAAATTGTCAGGGAGTGGAGGGGAACTTGGAGACAAGGATAAGAACTGCTCATAGCCCTATTTTTCAAATAGAGAATCAAGAAATACTGTCTTTAGTTACTGAAGAAAGAAAGAAAGATGTATTTTTAAATTTCTTTTTAAAAGTATGATTATAAGGGGTACCTGGGTAGCTCAGTGGGTTGAAGCCTCTGCCTTTAGCTCAGGTCATGATCTCAGGGTCCTTGGATCAAGCCCCACATCAGGCTCTCTGCTCAGCAGGGAGCCTACTTCCTTCTCTTTCTGTCTGCCTCTCTGCCTACTTGTGATCTCTGTCTGTCAAATAAATAAATAAAATCTTTTAAAAAAATAAAAATATGATTATAAAAGGGGTATCAAGAAATTATCTAACAGGGGAAAGGCAGTGGGAACAGAAAAAGTACACTAAACTTCATCTAATGTAGCAATAAGTCAAGGGTTAATAGTCTAAAATTGTTACATTCTGCAGTAATGGCTTAAGAATGTCACTTAGTAAGAAAGTGTTGAAGTGAGAAAGAAAAAGTTAAGGATGAGTTTTCCTGGAGTTGGGGATTAGTAACAATGTCAGTAGCAATGTCCTATTTGATACATTTCAAAATAGTAGAAAAATATTAAAACAATTTTAATAACAAGAAAAAAGATGTTAGGTAATGAAATCAAAACAAAGGAAGTTAGTCAAGTCATATATTTAATGACATCAGTATTATATTTGTCTCTGTCACTATGGGGATGATTATTACCTCTAGGGTCCCTACTATTGGGTCCCTATCTATGCCCTGTTATTGATCCCTTTCTTCACCCACGCCTGCTCACTTGCCTCCTTGAGCTCCTTGAGCTCAGCTGGCCGAGTCTCACCCCAGATCCTTTCTACACAACGTATTCTCAGTCTGGATGTTCTTCCTCCAGATATTTGCAGGGCTCATTCACTGACCTTCCTCAGCCCTTGCACAAATTTCCCATTCTCCATGAACACCTCCCTGATTAGGATAAAACTGATTCTTCCTGCAGTTTATCCATCCCTTTCCCTTGTTTGATTTTCCTCCATTGCACTCATCACCATCTGACATGTTATATACATATTATATGCACTTCATTGTTTGACTACCTCCATCAGAAGAAAAATACCATGAACACAGAAAATGCTGCCCACGGTGTTCACTGCTGTATCTCTAAAATCACGAATGGTAGGTGACACAGCATGGAAGGAGAAAAATAGATGTATAAAATGTTTTCCATTTTACAGCAAATATTTATTGAATAAATATAATTCCAGATGCCTTTGTGAAGGGGACAGGATTACTAGTAGTCACTTGGCAAACACTTCTCTCTGTTGGCCAGTATCTGAAGGAGCCTTGCCCCTGTTTGCCGTGATTTTGCTTTCATGGACAACCAAGCCCAAATTCTTCCCTTATTGCTATCATAATTTACCAAGTATTTTAGATAGTTTCTGATCACTCACATATTTTATCTAATAATTCTAGCAGTTCTGGAAAATAGATATTATAATACCCATTCTACAGAAGAAAACCCTCAGACAATGAGATTATAAGTAACTCACTTAAAGCTACTTGGCTAATAAGTGATAGAATCCATATATTCTTCTTCTTTTTTTTTTTTTTTTAGATTTTATTTATTTATTTGACATAGTTGACAGAGATCACAAGTAGTCTGAGAGGCAGGCAGAGAGAGAGGGGGAAGCAAGCTCCCTGCCGAGCAGAGACCCCGATGCGGGGCTCCATCCCAGGATCCTGAGATCATGACCTGAGCGGAAGGCAGAGGCTTTAACCCACTGAGCCACCCAGGCACCCCTGATTCCATATATTCTGTCAAACCATAGTGAGGCTTTATAGGCCTAGGGGACATTTAAAAATTTTCAAATGACTTTGCATGGAAAGTATATCAGTTAAACGTTTTTATACGCAGATTTCACAAACTAAACTCCAACTGGCTTAAATCAAAAAGCTACATATTGTTCCACATAATTAAAAAATATGGCAAAACTCCAGAGAAGGGTTTATTCCTGCAGTTTATGACATCTTCAGGACTATAGTTGTATTTTTCTACAGTTCCTTTAGCTCTATCATATTCTCTATGTCTGCTTTTTCTTAGGATCAAAAAATGGGCACCACCAAACCCTCAGCTTCATTTCTTCTTTACAGGTTTTTTCCCCTTTACTACTCCACTAAATTTTAAGTTTCCCCTCTGATTCAAATGTTTGAGAACCAATATTTTGGTTGCCTAAAAAAATTGAGACCCACCTATCAATGGGTTTATGGAAGATGGGTTGATTCATTCAGACTACCCAGTGGCGGCCTGTGTGGTGCAGATTGTGTAGGCAACCACAATGTCCAATATTGAGTATAGTTTTTCCCCAAATTTCCCGTTTCATTTAAAAATCTTACCTGGAGGGGCACCTGGGTGGCTCAGTGGGTTAAGCCTCTGCCTTCAGCTCAGGTCATGATCCCAGGGTCCTGGGATCGAGCCCCACATCGGGCTTTCTGCTCTGCAGGGAGCCTGCTTCCTCCTCTCTCTCTGCCTGCCTCTCTGCCTACTTGTGATCTCTGTCAGATAAATAAAGAAAAAATCTTTAAAAAAAAAATCTTACCTGGAAGTCCCATGTATCATGACAACATGATATAAAATGGAAGACCCATTGTTCATAAGCATCACTATGTTAATTAATAATCTCCCAAGGAAATGGAAGGAAGAAGACAGCAAAGAACATAAAAGGGAAAACAGTAGAGAAAGAAGAAAAGAAAGTTTCTTTAGAGGAAAGGCTACAGAAAGGGGAAACCAACTTCTGCAGAAGATATAAAAATATTCAAGACAAACCTTGCTTTGGTAATTTTATGTAGATGCCCGTCTTACGGTGACTTTATCCTTTATTTGGTGGTGAAACACAATGTAAAATGTTTAACACAAAGGAAACAGAGCATTCTAGTTTTTGTCAAATGTAACCAAAGCAGAAATCTGTAGCTACCTAGCATTAACAGTGACACTATAACTGAGGTAGCATCCACAATCTGAATGGCGTCCATTGAGCATAACGTTCCCATTTATTCAGACAAAGAATCCATGCCTTGGAAACAGACTGTTTTTCAGATGAGTTCAGCAGGAGTGAAAGGCAATTGACAGCTCCAGAGATAGAATCCCTCCATTAGTTCACAGAACAGGTATCTCATATGTGTTAGTCTGCTTACAATATTGTCTCAAGCAGTTGATGCAACAGTGAGCTTAGCAATTTACATTAAATGACAGAAAATACTTTTTTTATTCTGGCTCTTTAGAATCCAGGAGGGCTTCCAGATGCACACATACACATTCTCATTCATATCCTGCCGCAGCAAGTGAGGAAACTTGGTGTGCGTGTGTGTGTGTGTGTGTGTATGTGTGTGTGTTGTGTGTACAATGTTTACTAATTTAGCAATTATAGTGTTTGACTATTTATCATTTTTTAAAGAGATTTTATTTATTTATTTGACAGACAGAGATCACAAGCAGGCAGAGAGGCAGGCAGAGAAAGAGGAAGGAAGCAGGCTCCCCTCTGAGCAGATGCCCCATGCAGGGGTCCATCCCAGGATCCTGAGATCATGACCTGAGCCGAAGCAGAGGCTTTAACCCACTGAGCCACCCAGGTGCCCCGACTATTTATCATTTTAAAAGTATGGCAAACATACTTAAAAATTTTTGATTTCTGATTTTGCTTGAAAAAATGAGAAGATTTGAGAACACTGAGTGAACGCACACACGTGATAACAGACAGGCAGCCTGTCTCTTCAGTGAGCATCTTCTCCCGTTCTCCATTTACACTAGGAATGGAATAACATGCACCTTCCTTATAAGCTTTACTCATTCACTGCTCCCTATGAAGCCAATATGCCCTATTGAAATAGCAGAGAGAAACATGGTTAAACATAGTGAGACGGATTTCACTCAGACTGTGGCAGAAGGAGAGGGAGACTCCAGTTAAACTGAGCCCAACGGCAACTAAGGTAGAAGTAACTGAGGTTTTTAAAGGGAGAAGAGAGAGGGGACAAAAAAGGGCCAGAGGGAAGTGAAAAAGCTGGAACAAAAAGGGGCTCAGGAAGCTGTGGGGAAAATGGAAAGTCATGGAAAGGGAGCGGGAGTGGGTGGAGAATGTTTCAGCACTGTGAGTTTGGGCAAGGTGTGTTTGGTGGTTTGTTAGCAGTGTGTTTGCTTTCACAAAGACTCAGCCACCTGTAGGGGTACTCAAGGGACTTTAGACACCTTTGAGTCACAGCCTAGGACAGGCAGAAGATAGGTTAAAGTTTGGCCAAGTGCCTTAGTACGTAGTTTCTGGTGCGATGGTTAATTTTACACGTCAACTTGACTGAGTTAAGGGATGCCCACATAGCTAACAAAACATTATTCCTGGGTGTGTCTGTAGAGTGTTTCAGGAAGAGATGAGCATTTATTTGGTGAACGGAGTAAAGCAGATGGCCTTCCCCAGTGTGGGTGAGTACCATCTAATCTACTAAGGGACCAACTATAACAAAAATGTAACAAAAAGAAGAATTGCAAATTCACCCTCTCTGCTTGAGCTGGGAACATTCAACTTCTGGACTTTGAGACTCAGATCAATATTTACACCGCCAGACCTCTAATTCCTGGGCCCTTTGACTCAGAGTTGAACTGCACCCCTAGCTTTCCTATTCTCCACTGTGCGGACAGCAATTTCTGAGACTTCTCAACCTCCATAAAGGGCATGAGCCAAGTCCAATAGCACATCGCCTCTTATATATATCTGTATATGTCCTGTTGATTCTGTTTCTTTATAGAACCCTAACTAATATATCTGGCAAGTCTTTTTCGTCACATGGGAGTTCACAGTTCACACCTACAACTCCTGCTTTAACATTAAGACACAGAGGAGTTGAGCATCGGGGAGGCAAGCAGAGGAGAAGGGAAGTGAGGAGGAGTGACAAGGATCTGTGACCCAGTTTGTAAATCTTCTGCATGAAATTGCTCTTCTGAGTGCCCACATCCACTGCAGGGAGGGGTAGACAGGAAGGTGTTGCCAAGAGGTGCTGGAAACCACAGGATAAACAAGGCCAGTGAGTGGCCCTTGAGTCATACTTTTACTGAGTAAGCAGATTGTTTCTGAACATTTTTTTTAAAAGATTTTATTTATTTATTTGACAGACAAAGAGCACAAGCAGGCAGAGAGAGGAGGAAGCAGGCTCCTTGCTGAGCAGAGAGCCTGATGTGGGGCTCCATCCCAGGACCCTGGGATCATGACCTGAGCCAAAGGCAGAGGCTTTAACCCACTGAGCCACCCAGGCACCCCCTGAACATATTTTAAATACCTGCTGGTCTGTTTGCTCCATGATAGCACGGGATCTGTCTGTCTTGCTCACTGTTATATACACTAGATTGTCCTGTCCTGTTGACTTGTTTCTCCTCCTCTTCTTCCTCCTCCTATCTCTCTTCCTTCTTTATTTCTTCTTTTTCTCTTTTTTCTTCTTTGACTGTTACAGTGGTTTATATCAAAAGACATTCAAGGGGAGCCTGGGTGGCTCAGTTAAGCATCTGCCTTCCACTCAGGCTGTGATCCCGGGGTCCCAGAATTGAGACCCCACATCAGGCTCCCTGCTTGGTGGGGAGCTTGCTTCTCCTCTTCCACTCCTCCTGTGTGTGCTTTCTCTCTTTTTCTCTGTAAAAAAAAAAAAAAAAAAAGACATCCAGGATGTTGGAAGTAAAGATATGGTCTATATTTCCGGACTACTAAGAATGTAAATTCTTTCAAGTCCTTATTTTCAGCAATAGATTATCTACATACATATACATAGATACATATATAGGGGTGTGTGTGTGTGTGTGTGTGTGTGTGTGTGTGTGTGTGTGTATGAAGTCTCAGGTATGTATGTGTGGTTTTATACATGTTTGTGTGTGTATGTATTTCTGTGTGTGTACACGGTGAAGTAGAGTGTGAAAGAGAAGTTATCCTGAAGTCAAAATAGTTTAAGAGGTTATAATTCCTGTGTGTAAATTACCCGTTTTGAGATTTCTCAGTGGGCTCAATCTTTTGGTCTGTTTCTTTTCTTTTTGAAAAAAGTATTAATGATCTAATTTTAATGTAGCAAAATTCAGTAATTAAAAAGAACAGTGCTGAATGTTGTTAACACACAAAAGTCAAGATATCGGGATGCCTGGGTGGCTCAGTTGGTTGGACAACTGCCTTCGGCTCTGGTCATGATCCCGGAGTCCCGGAATTGAGTCCCGCATCGGGCTCCCTGCTCCATGGGGAGTCTGCTTCTCTCTCTGACCTTCTCCTCGCTCATGATCTCTCTCACTGTCTCTCTCTCAAATAAATAAATAAAATCTTTTAAAAAAAAGTCAAGATATCAAATAGTCACTTGGGAACATTAAAAGAAATTGGGGAAAAAAAAAAGAAATTGGGTTCAGCTTAAATCACCAAGGTGTTTGGTGTAGACTTTATAATTTATTCAGATTTTTCCAGTCTCCCAAATTTAGCTTGAACACATGCTGAAAGGGATATAATTTTCCCCCCTAACTTTCCATTCCCATTTGGAATGCAAATGATTCCAGAGCAGTATCTTACACAAAACTGTAATTCCTTCACTTCTGCCTGCTGAACTGCAGAGAATAGGACACCCTGTTATTAATATTGGTTACCTTTTCCCAGTGTTTGGGATGAAGTGGATTTTGAGAGGACCAGTGCAAAACTGAACCACAGGAATGGCTGTCTGGGTTTCTGTTTCTTGAGATTGCTTCCTGATCCCAGAATTGTTATTACTTGTCTTTCTTCTTGACGGAGGGACTGCGTGACTGACAGGCTTGCATCAGATGGATGTCTCATAATTTACAAGCTGTCATTTCTTTTTTTTCTGAGTAGCACCTTTTGTTAGGGATGATAAAACAAATCCCTCTGAGATTTTTTTTTTTTTTTAATTCAACACTGGGGGAGTGAAGGGTTCCCATAGTTACAGCTATTGTTATCATTTTTTTTTTTTTAATGCCAGTCTTGATATGGTAAAGTCTTTATTCCCTCGGAGGATAGTTTAGAGGTCAGTAACACAATCTGTCACTGTGCAGCAACCCTAGCCTGTTCTTTATGAAAAATCAAAAAGGCTTTTCTTTCCTGCCTGTCGAATTGCTTTAAGAGAGCCCTGCATATTTTTCAGCTCATTCTGGTAGGATAACCTCTTTACTCTTCAACTAACTATCCAGTGCTCAGAGACCCTAAGAAGGAGAGATCCTCACTGGTGATAAGAACCACATTTATTGAGACTGTTGGTTTTGATGATATAGATGAAAAGATCGTGATTACCTAAAGGGGTGAATTTACTTTCACTTCACATTTATGGAAAGGAAAGCACACTGTTATTCCCGATAAATCCTTACTGAGCACCACCTCTAACCATTGTCTATGCTAAGGGTGGAGGACAAGTAAATATATCTCATCTTCCATCTTCAGTGAGTTGCAACTTGGGTTGAGAAGTACAAGAGGAAACTATGCAAATACTAAGTCTAAAAAAAAAGAATTGCATGCAATTAAAAATGTATAGGTAAAGATGAATGGGGATGCAGATGAGGGCGAATCTAATTCTTCCTGGGCTTTGTGTTGAGAAAAATCTGGAGCCAGAAAAGTAAATAAATGGGTTGGGGCTTGAAGGGAATGTAAAAGTTCCTCCAGCCCCAAAAGAGACAAAGAGCATAATGAGGAAGGGAGGGAGATAGTGAACGCTGGGTAGTGGTCCGAATAGTACAGCCTAAGGCACAGGGGAGCCCAACACAGCGCCTTGTTAAAGAAGCCTGCGTTCCCCATACCAGGATGGATAAGCAGACATGGTGAGACAGAAGATTGGTCAGGAAACTTTTCCAAAGGGGTGTATCCTAAAAGGGACCAGCGGAGCATAAGCTGATTTTTGAAAAAGGTGTGACATGGAGAAGAGGCAAGAAGGCTTTCCGCAACTGTGTAAGAAGAAGACATTTGTGTCTTTTCAGAAAAAGAAAAACCCACCAGGCTGCATTTGAACGGAGGCCTTCTCAAAACAGCAGGGAAAATAAAGATCAGTATGTGTCGAATGTTATGATTAAGGACTATGAACTTTATCTTGCAGGGGGCAACACAGCGGTAGTTGTAAGGCATTAACACAGAGGGAGGACTCATGCAAAGCTCTCTGGTAGGGAGATTAATCTGGCAGAGTATGAGGGTGTGGACAGAAAAGTGGGAAGAGGCCAGTGGCTTGGATCAAGTCATCAGTTCAAAGCTGAAGCGATAAGGGCGTCCGATGCCGGTGGTGGGAGGGACGATGGGACCAGGGGCCATCTCGCATGCCCCGACCCATGGGCTGTGGTTTCCTTCTCTTCCTCTCCTTCACTAACCCGAGTAATTCCCGCCAGTTCCGTGAGAACCAGGCCAGGATGGATCTCTGACACCGTCGGCAGTCACTCTGTAGATGAGTACCACCCTATCTGTAGGTCCTCTTTCCAGTAGAGATTTCCACCCATCTTCCGTTCCTGGAGAATAAAATAGAAGAGACCAGAAGAAGCAGCATATTCAACCCACAGTAGTCACGCGGGAGATGGTGAACATTTTCGTGTTCCTGTACTTCGGCAGTGGGGATTCTTCCTCCTGTTCCTTTGCTCCCCGAGAGAGCACTAAAGACAAGGCATTAAAGACATGTCGGCCCTCCTGTCCTGACACTCTGCCCCAGAAAAATGGAGTCCTCTTCCTGCGCGGCCTCCGCTTTCTCTGCTCCGTTCAGATGTAGTACTGAGAAGGGGGAAAGCACCAGGGGGTGGAGGGGAAGAGCAAGGCTGATATTCAGAGCACCGTGGGGGAGAATACTGCTGAATAATTCACTGATAATGCAAACAGGCTCCGACTGGCAAAGGACTCCCTTTCATCCAAATGATTTATCTGAAAATTAAAGAGTCTAACTGAAATCAAAATAGTAGTATTAATTTACAGAACTCAGAGTGTGAATTGGAGGAAAACATTTAATATGTATACCAGGAGAGCATGATGGGAATGGAACTAAAATAGTACAATTTAAACTTTTTTTTTTTTTTTTTTTTAAATCATGGGCCACTGTCATTTACATTCAATTCAACCTGGAAATTAGATTGCAGTGATAAATAGAGGCTATTAAGGTGTAGATAGTAGGACTATATTCTGGTCCCCAAGAGCTGCTAATTGAGTTGTTTCTATGATAATGGATAAATGTTGAATGACTTTGCACAGAAAGAAAAAAAAAATGTATTTCCTGTGATCCATTTTATACTCAACCCGAAGTATTGGGCAAAGCCAACTAAAAGACATTTTAGCATTTATTCAGTCTCTTTAAGTCCCTGTCCTAAAGGTAACATTTCAGCCGCTTTTCTAAATGATGATAAATACACAGAGCCAGAGTATCCAAAAGATGCAATTATTTTATCAAAGATTTTCCTCACAGAATCACCACCTTAAAGTTTTCTGTCAAAAGTGAATGGACAAGTCAGAATTGAATTATGTTACCTAGACAAAAGAAGGAGGAGAGAAGATAATGTGTAGAAGATTTGATGCTGTCTCTAATAGATGTTTCCTTTCCATCACAGCTGGTTTATCTGTTTTCTAGAAATCAGCCAGAGAAGTGTGTGTGTGAAGGACAAGGAAAGCTCACGCATATATGCATAAAGTGCCCTAAAATCGCTTAAGATCTTTTAATTTGGATAATTAGAATTTCTATGAAGTCTAGTTGCATTCTTGGTTCAGCATGGGATTGAGAGAAATAAGTAAATATGTATTATAAGAGAGCGCAAATCCATAGGATATGTGTGTAGCAATAAAATAAATTCAAATAAATGGCTTCAAGGTTTCATTTGAGCACCCATATGAAAATTCAGTAGCTTTCCTGAAACCTTTCCCATGCATTTCTGAATGCAAAATTGGATCTAGAATTCTCATGCGAAACAAACTCCCAAGTGATATTCTTGGCACTTACACGTTTAGCACCTAATGGTATCCAAAAGTGAGATAGCATATGAAAATGAGAACATATGGTAAAATGGGTTCAAGTAATGGCCACATAAATGAAAATCGCAAAAGCTGAGAATTATCCTGAGAATAAGGATTGGGAGAAATACTTGTCTGTTTTATGGAAAAGATTATGATTTTTTTTAACTGAAATAATTTTCCATTTCTCTTCCCTTCATATCTCTCATCATCCGACTATTCCAACAAACTATGTCCTTGTTGGGGTTATCTATGGACCCTGGTGTCATGACCTTCGTTTATATGCATGGTAAGGTCAGAGCAGCATTGAAAAAGTCTGTTGTGTTATCCCCAATTGTCTAAGTAACTCTGACTCATTCCTCTTTTTCTTCTTTACTCAAATGTCACTTTTACAGTCTTTGAGCAACAAATTGTCATTCCCACCCATTGGCCAGAACCCCTAGACTGGTCTATTTTCCACTAGCATTATCTAATAATATATTTTTTAGCCATTATTTTATATTTATTCTCTGATTCCTCCCATCCCAACTGTAATCTTTATTTTTATTTTTAATTTTTTAAAGATGTTATTTATTTATTTGAGAGAGAGAGAGGAGTCAGATAGCATAAGCATGAGGAGTGGCAGAGGGAGAAGGAGAAGCAGGCTCCCCGCAGAGCAGGGAGCCCAATGTGGGGCTCATCCCAGGGATCATGACCTGAGCTGAAGGCAGTGGCTTAACCAACTGAGCCACCCAGCTATATTCTTTATAATAGTATTTAGAATTGCTTCTTGCACATAGTAGGTACTAAATAAACACTTATTATGTGAACTAGTTTTCTTAGAGCTGACTTCAGGAAGTCTTCATAATCGTTGCTCATGACTGGTAAAAACATCAGTTCTAGCTGCTAATGATTCTGAGAATTATGTACAACAAAAAAAGGCAAAGCATATAGTTCACTATAATTTAAATTTTGAGGGACCTTACAGACTTCTGTGGCATCAGTTAGGAATCTGTTGTCTTCATTTTTTTTTTTTTTAAGATTTTATTTATTTGACAGAGAGAGAGATCACAAGTAGGCAGAGAGGCAGGCAGAGAGAGGGGGGGAAGCAGGCTCCCCACTGAGCAGAGAGCCCCATGCGGGGCTCGATCCCAGGACCCTGAGATCATGACCCGAGCCGAAGGCAGCGGCTTAATCCACTGAACCACCAAGGTGCCCCTGTTGTCTTCATTTTGATGGGGACTATATTATAGATATATTTCAAGGCACGCCTAAGAAACTGAAAGAAATGAAGGAATGTGTAATGTTTTTAATATTGCTCTTATTTAAACCTATGACTTTGCAAGAAAGAAGAATATTTGTAATCACTCTGTGGATGGTGTCCTCATCTATGAGTTATAGACCATGATTTTGGTACACTAGGACAAAGTACTCCTGACTAGATAAAAGTGATTATACCATCTTAAAGTTGTTCATGGCCGAGGAATACTGGCAGTAATATGGTAAGGCACAGGCATATTTTCTCTTTCTCATGACACACACATACATGTACTCACACATACAGAGCCTTAAATAAGCCCATAGATGAGCAATCAGGATGGTACAATATAGGAGTAAAACTTGAGAGGTGAGATGTGAATTAAAGGATATTTAACTGTTCTGAAACATTTTCAAGACTATTGAGCTGTTACGAGGAGGATTACTTCCTGTTTCACTTGTTCAATAAACATGTGTGTTTGTTCTGTCCACTCCCAGGACAGGTACAAGATGATGTAGCTGAAAAATGCACAAGACAGACACAGCCTCTGCCCACATGAAACCTACATTTTTATGGGAAGCAGTAGGAGCAAATGGATTGAAATAGAGCTAGTGTATAAAATTATGGGGAATAATGATTTAGCTTAATGGAGGAATGTGATCTTCAGAGCTGAAATATATTTCTTGGGAAGTATGGAGTTGTTGATTGATAGAAATAGTTGAGTAGAAGCTCATCAGTGACTTTAAAGGCATTCTGTGGAAAAGCTTCCTATATCAGAGGGAGGACATATTTGACAACTCCTAAGGTACATTCCAAATCATAAATTCTGTGATTCAGCCTTCAGGGGCCTCACTGTCTATGGTAGGAGTATTCGGCTTATTAAGTATGTGATGTAGCAGTGGGAGAAATTTACAATCAAATTAATTGCCTAAGTACTACCTAGAAACTCTGCCACCCAGTCTCTCTCCCGTCATTACCACAGAATTTATAATATAATCTGCAAATTGGCAGGTCTGATTTTGATTGGCTTTGTAGCAATTTAATCAGCAATTTACATCTCATCACAATTGTTCACACAATTGTAAATGCCCCTAACTCTGTGATTGTTCACCCCTCAAAAAAAAAAAAAAAAATCAAGAAAGTTTTCCATTGGGTTCTTAAAAATATTAGAATTAAGTGGTTTGTGGCAGGCATCCAGGACTGTGGCTTTGGAGTATTTTTTGTAGTACAGAATTTTAATTGGAGCCTATTGGAGATCTCTGATTTACATTGTGCTTGTACATCCAGTTACTTGAGGCCCCTGACAAATGACACCCAGCTTTATTTGTGACAATAGCCAGAGGGATCGCCTGCGTGATGCAGTTTGATAACTCTTAATAAGTGATAAATGTGTTGTTGCGTTGAGTTTACATAGCACACCTGCTACAGCAAACCCACACAGCTGTTAACAGGTGTGAACACTTGTTTACCAGCATCACTGGCGTTTGCTCATTGCAGTCAACCTCCTAGGTTTACTGCGGCTGCTAAATGAGTGAAACTTATCTTAATAGCAGTATTGCCAGTGTCTGTGCTTCCCAGCTCTGCTTACAGCGGAATTGGAAAGTGACTTTCTTGCAGCCCATCTCGACTGACCTTCCCAGCACTGGGAACTTGGTTTCCCCAGGCACAGGATCTGTTTACTTTGGGGTTTCTGCCAAAGAAGAGTCTGCCATCCTGGCAACACATTTACAATGATCAGCCCTAGCTGGAGGGAAGTATTCATGAATTGGAAAACTGCCTGAATTTATCCAGGAAGACAGTTCAGAAAGTGGAAACAAAGGGAACTCTTCCCTGGAGCATTTTAGAGCATGTTACGTGTTAGATTCATCCAGCAAGGTTCGAAATTGATCCTCTCTCTTGGGTGAGTCTTGTCTTCGCAACATTACTCTCCCACTTCACCTTGGAGGATCAGGGTTTCATGTTGGTTATAGGAGTTTAACTTTACGGAAGCTTTTAGGGAAAAAATATACTCAAAGTGCCTTTGATACCAATTCCTGGAACCATGTTATAAAGGTTGTAGGCACTGAGACGATTCGACAGGATTTGGGTTTTCTTGGACCACTGACACAGCCAGTACACGCTTCGCTTCTATTACCGAGGAGGGTTTCCCGGACTTGAATGTGAACTGCAGCTGGGCCGGGTATCGGTGGAGTGGAATGCTGACGCTAAATCAATTTGTCCTCACTCAGGAGGAGGGTACACAGCAGGCTCGAGTGGAATTGGGTCCATGATGTTGTAAGGGATGAAAGGATGAGGAAATAGGGGACGAGGGTCCCTAGGAAGGCATAATTGAGGAGCAAAGAGTCGTGTAGAGTGAGAACACGTGGCTAAGAAAAAGCCCTCTCTGCTTGTGACAATCTTCAGTGTAAGACATTCAATCACGTAGGTTTCACCAAGAGCAAAAGAACTCTTCCGCCTGCCAAGCCAATAAATAAATAAATAAATAAACATTAAAAAATTGTATTCATACTATTAAAGATAATTGTTATGAATAATTAAGCCAGGCAATGATTTGGCAAACCGGAGCTGTCTTCTACTGCAAAAAGCACAAAAAGGTTGAATATATGAGGAGGGAGGCCCTAATAGGGAACCAGGTTTCTTAACCAGATGTAATTTTATTATCTCTGGGCCAGTTCTTTCTTAGCAATGTTTACTAATCCTTTATGCAGTGTTATTTTTCCAGTGTTATTACAATCACCATAGATGATTAAGAAGATCAAATGTTAGAACTGATTTTTAAAAGAACAGTCATTTGCTTTTGTTCTCCAGCCAAATTTAGCATCCTTTTATGTTCTTTATAATTAGTATCTTGGCTCAGATTATAGCCTCGCCTCCCCTGAATGTGTCAGATGCTGGTGTCACTGTGAAAGAGACAGGCAGGCCTTAGCTTGAACAAAGTATACTTGGCAATGGCAAGGTTCTAGTAAGAAGTGACATCATATGTTGACTCTTAATTGCAAAATTCCTTACTGAAGTTATTTCTCCTTTGTCTTTCAGTTAATGTTGGAGTGTATAAACAAAGCTCACCTATTATATTGGCAGCAGATTACCCTTTCTCCTTCTGGAAATGACTGTAGTCTCAGCAAGTAGTTGAGCAATTACCAACACCTCAGCAAGGCTTTTCCAGGTACTAATTAATCCCTTCTGGAAGGTAACAGGCAGAAAGATCCCATGGGAGTAGGTTGAGATTCTGTTGAGCTGAGCAAGTGAAAATCAGATTGGCTTGTAGAAATAAAAAACTTTTAAGCCATAAAACATCTGTAGATTGCACAATATGGGTGTTTGTTGTTAATTTGCCAATACACATCTTTCTGACTTTTGCACTGGAATGTTTCTTCCTTTCATATTATTAAAGGAAGGAAAAATAATGGTAAAGTGTAAGCATATTTCTCTTGCTTTACTTAGAATTTGGGGGCCACAAATAGACGGTATATTTAAATACACAAAATATACAAAAGAAAAGCCTTTCATGTTAAGGAAAATAAAAATATATATACATATGTTTTCTCTGATTTCATAAAGAGAGATTATTTGTATTAAAGTAAAATGCAGAGTTAGATAACGTCTTTCTACCAAGAAATGAGAAGGGACTGTCACTATGACACTTACCTTTCCATAAGAGTTCTTCTCCCTTTCAACCATGCTTGGCTCTCCTTACTTCTGTTTAAACACCAACCCAATTATCTTTACTGATTATCTTTGCTTTAATCATCTGAGAAAGGCCAACATTTTAGCAGAGTCCTCATTTGTTGTCACTTCATGAGGTTTCCCATCCTTAGGCTTCCTATTTATTATGCTTTTGCTTCCTGGTAACAGACCACTGACCATTCTAGTTACAGTGACAAACAGTGCAAGGAAACCTTTTCCAGTTTTAGTGTGCATCTGGTCCCCCCAGTTCTGGATCAGTTTCCAGCTGAGGATTAAGACTCGTCTATGTCATATTAAGAATAGTGAAAATGAATAAATCTCTTGAGCGGACATAAGTGGCCCCTAAAAATAGGAAAGTTACTTTATTAAAGAACTCTTTCATTGATGCACTACTTCAACTAAACAAATAATCATAAAGAAATTATGTAAATGTCCCAAAATAGTATCATGCATGCAACATTCAACCAGTCCCAACTCACTTTGAAGAGAACAGGAAATCAGACTCTGTGGGAAAACAAACACGAGCAAAGACATTTAGAATTAACATACAAGAACTTGACCGATTTACACAATTTATGAGTGCAGTAAGTAAACCCAATCTTAGTCGGCTTCAAATTAGATCGTTTCTTAGGGGAAGACTTGGCTGAATTGTCTGTGTCAGGGTGAATAATTTGCCAGCACAAAATATGTTTCTGGCATGTAACTTATTTTAGGCTGATTATTTTTATGAAACAGAAGGCTCTCTCTAACTGCCCAAAATAATTTAGATAGAGGACCTACTCCAGGAAGGGAGCTATCACCATAGATAAATATACATAATCTGAACTAGATGTAACAGGGAAGAGACTGGTGAAGTCTGTTTGTGAAAACTTCTTTCTATGTCCCATTGTTTCTGTACGGTCCGCCAAACATTTGTTTACCAAACATTTATTCTTTTCCTTTTTCCTATGAATTGTCTTCCTTCTCTCTTAAGTCCCACACCTCTAACCCCTTTCTTCTCAGCTGTGGAAGGCATATTAACCTTAATTGCTTGACTGCCTAGGCCTCATAATTTTTTATGGAACCCCAATACATACATAACTAAATTTGATTTTCTTCTGTTAATCTGTCTCATGTCAATTTAATTCTTAAACCAACCAAAAGAAAGGGAAAGGGTCAGAGAAAAATGTAGCCTCCCCAACACCTCGTAGAGCATGAACAATTTTGAGAATATATATTCTTTTACCTACAAAAAAGTCATTCTTATTTATTAAAAAATTTCTCATTTATTTGCATTATCTTAATTTTACTTACACAATAACCTTATGAGACAGATCTACTATTATTTTAATTTTGACAGATCAAGAAACTTAATTACAAGAAGGTAAGGTAATGTGTCAGGTTATGAACCTGTTCAGAGCATATGTTTAAACTACTATGCTATACAAGTTAGATTTTTATATTAAGTTGGATTTTCATATTAAGACGAAAAGATGTTTCAGGCATTAATTTGCCATATTACACAAATTTCTACAAATTACACAAAGCTGAACCTGGCATGTTAATGCCTTGCCTATGATTGTATAAATAGCAATGCCAGGTACCACCTGGGTGGCTCAGTCAGTTTAGCGTCTGCCTTTGGCTCAGGTGATGATCCCAGGGCCCTGGGATTGAGTCCTGCATCGGGCTCCCTGCTCAGCAGGCAGTTTGCCTTTCTCTCTCCCTCTGTCCCTCCCCCGTGCTCATGATTATCCTCTCTTTCTTTCTCTATCTTTAACAAACAAAACAAATCCTGGCTCCTAGCCCAAAGTAACAGCTTTAGCTACATGATCTCACTCAGTTACTCTGTACTGAGACATATATACTCTCTCTGCTCCCAAAGTAAAGTTTCTAATGGTATTTTCTGTGCACATTTTTAGAAAAGATAATTCTGTGACTAACCATCTTTTTTTTTTTTTTCTAATTTGAACACATTGAACCTCATTATGTGAGTGAGTCATATTTTGCAGAGACTAACACTATTTGAAACTCTGTCTCCTGTTTGTCTTGAAATCTTTGTGTAGAGGAGTAAGACCTTATCTACAGCTTATATCAAGCAGGCCCTTCTCATTTTACCCTGATAAATCCCGTAGCACTTGAACCTTTTTCTTCCCAATTTCTGTAGGTTTCAGATAGGCCTGACTTAGAAGTGGCTTATAAACAGATAGAATAGGAAATGTCATTAACTGAAGAATAAAAAGTTCCATAGTATCATGTCACCCTTTCCCCCTCTCAAGTTAAAAGTTCAATAGTATTTATCCTCTTGGGTTAAAAAGAAGAAAACAAATGCTTGAGCAAATACTCTCAAAAAATTAATATTGATATGATTCAATGGCATCTGTATATTTTATTCTGTTCTTCCACTACGAAATCTCAGAGCCTCCAATAAATTTTTATGTGAGACGTGTGATATCATCTGTTGACCATTATGAGAATTATGTGTCCTTCTTATTATAACATAGACTCACCAATGAAATTAGTCATATACCCATTTAGTCACTAAATAATTCTTTTTTTTTTTTTTTCTTTTTCTTTCTCATGGGACTCTCTATTAGTCAGGAAAGGTTGGATTTTGCCAAAGTAACAAATTACCCTCCAAATCTCAGTATATTCTTACCACAAATCTAAAGCACATTTTGGAAGTGTAGGGTGGCTTTGTTCCTCGTTAGACACCCAGAAAGTGGGCATTTGGAGGTTCTGCCACCTTAGAATACTGCCAACATGTGCCTTCCAGATTGGCTGCCGCAGGAGGAAAAAAAATGAGAAAAATACATGCCCACCCCACCCTCAATTACCTTAGACTGAAAATAGCATGCAACAGTTCTGCTCACATCCCGTCGCTAGATGACTCACGAGGCCCTGACTAACAGCAAGGAGAACTGAAGACTAGTGGGAAATTCATGACCTACTTGGCACCCAGTAGAGTTGTTTCCATTGGCATTTGACTCATGGCTAAAGCATAGACTTTAGAGCCTAACAAATTTAGTGACATTGATCTTGGGATCTGCTGTTTACTTACTTGGGTAAACATCATAATCTGTTTAATCTTCTAGAAATGGAGATCATGATTTTATGTACTTCACAGAGTTTTTGTGATCTTTAATGGAATGATGCACATAAAAGTGCATAGCTTAATATCTGTTATAGAATAAGAACTCAGTAATATTCTCCAATTTAAAAAAATCATCTAACAAATATTTATGATCACCCACTTGAGAGGTAAGGACTAGAGGAAGGAGACAGAGGAGATGTAGGAGACAAAGCCAAGTCACCTGCCTTCTTGGAAATCTTGGTAAATCAGAGAAGAAAGACATTCTTACAGATTTAAAACTTGTTTCTGAAGGCTTATTTTGCTCCAATAGATTTGGAAGGTTTCCTATCAATGGAGTAAAAAGAAATGTTAACTTGCTTCAAAAGGAGAAAGTAACAAAAACAAAAATCTCCTTAAGCATGCTTAAGAAGAGCAACAGGCTCTGAAACAAGACTTGTCGTGCTCAGAAAAAAAACCCAGAAGTTCATAAAAGTGAAGAGATGAAAGGGGCTCCTTTTCTGTAAATGACTCCCTCACCCGGGAATGTGAGGAGTAGGTGGCATTTATTGGTGTGCTGGAAAAAGATGAGCGATTTCATTTGCAAAAGTGTCAGGTAAGTTTGTCTCACATGCTGATGAATTGTATAGTTATTAATAATAAAATTTAGTGTTGTCAGAGATCTGCTTGTGATGATGGGGATTTTTTTGAATCTCATTGTAATTCACAACTGGATTGTTTGTTTTTTTTGTAAAGATTTTATTTTTATTTATTTGACAGAGAGAAATCACAAGTAGTCGGAGAGGTAGGCAGAGAGAGAGAGAGGAGGAAGCAGGCTCCCTGCTGAGCAGAGAGCCCCATGCGGGACTCGATCCCAGGACCCTGAGATCATGACCTGAGCCGAAGGCAGCAGCTTAACCCACTGAGCCACCCAGGCGCCCCCACAACTGGATTGTTGACCCTAAACTTAGTTCTCCCATTCTAAAAAGAAAACCCAAACCAAAAAATAATAATAAGTAAAAACAGAGTGGGACAAGAATGACAGATCTAGAACTGTGATGTTTTCTAGGGCTATACATTGAGTCACACAAACTTGATAATTAGCCTGTAGAAGAAAATCCAGGTCAAAATGTAGTCCAATTAACCTCTCAAGCGTCTTGTTAATCAAAACCTGCTTAAGGTGCTTTCCTTATTCTAAGCACCTTGTGATGTGAAATTCTCAATGTTTATAAACCCCACTGTTCTCTTTAACAGTGTCATAGCAGTAGGATTGTGTTTGTTTCTGTCTTTGTTTCATTTTATTTGGTTGATTTTGGCTTTGCGTATCTCTTTGCTATATCTTTCAGGATGTTTATGAAGAGAGAATTACCTACCCATTTCATGGTGTGTACCTTTCTGCTTACTAGCCCACTGCTTTAGGAAATATGAGATTCACATTAGTTAGTTTAAATTTAAAATGTGTAAGTCATGGTAGACAAGCAGCTCAGAGATTGTATCAATGCTATTACAGTCACTGACAGATTTGGAGAAAGAAAAAAAGAAAAAAAGAATCAGATCAGGACAGTTGAAATCTCCTGCCTCCATTCTGCCCTAACATATATTCAGTTAGATATGACAGAAACAGTAATTGCAGAAGTTTCTCAATCTGTCCATCACTTTCCTCAACAGTAGCCACAGAGATAAAAATGACTCATCTATAGGTCGTGATAATTTTGAAGGAAAATGTGTTATGGTGCATTGTGGGTAAAATATGCAAATTATCAAGACGGCAGAGATAATTAAATTTTCTCAAATCAGAACAAAATGACCTTCTTTGATTGAACCCCTTTTTCGAGAGAGACACCAACTCACCAACTTGTAATAAAGTCAAGCTTGACAGATGAGGAGATTAGGAAGCCTAAGGATTTATAATAGGAAAAAAAAAGGCAGAGAAGATGCTAGGTTCATGATGTATGCCACTTTTCCTGTATATTATTTCAGTTGTTTTGATAATTCACAGATGCTGTTAATTAAATCTAGCAAAGAACAGTATAAAAGTAAGCAAAGTTAGGTCAGAAGAAGTGATAATGCTTATTGACCAGATGCAGACTGTGATAATATTTACACTTTTAATGAAAATAGGTGGGCTTTTTTTAAAAAATTTTAATTTACGTTTTCACTCTGACCTGACATGTACTAAAATATTTAGAAATTGAGAAGGATTTTGTGAGTATTTGTTGGAACAGTGACTAAATAAAAGGATAAAATAAGTCATTATAGTAAATTGTTTTAATTTCCCATTCCAGACACAATGTAAAATGCCTGTGCAATGTTAGTTAACCCAATGCCACCCAACTTGTTATTTTTGTTTAAACTGGATAGATTTGTCAGTAATGTATAGGGCTTGGATGAATTAAAATAAAGATTTGAAATCTTATTTGACTTCATTTTTTATCCTAAATATTTTAAAATCAGTCATCTGCCTGTGTTGTCTACTGTGCTGCTTCTCTCTGTTTTAAGTTATAATTGGAGGTGATATGTTTGCACAAGTGCGAGTGTGCGGGTACATGGATATACTTGCGGGCCTGCATGTGTGTGTGCATGGTTTCCCTGACAGGATGTCTTTTTGCTGCCGGGCAATCCTACATGCACTGTAATCAGGAGATTAATTTGGCTTTTAATGTCAGCCATATGACTGTGAAATGAGCTTTGGGTGATAAATCAGTGTTCATATTCAAAACCACCAATTAGAAGATCTGTGACTTTGAGATGGTGATTTTATTTCTTTGGGTCTTGCTTTTCTTATAAAAAATAAGGACATAATCTTTACTTACTCCAGTACTATCCACAGCTAATCTGAAGTACAAAGAAAATTGAGGCTCTAAAGAGGTATAAGATATGTGAAAATTTCTCCAAATGGGTCACTAAGATTTCATTCAGCTTATTTGAAGAACAGTTCTACTGGCTCTAAGAAAACAGTCCTATACATGGTGTTTGCAAATGAAGATACGGGGTGGGGGTGCAAGACTCTAGTGGCTCTGTGCAAAGCAGGGGGTCTTCCTCCTTCGCTCCGTTTGGTGATAGCCACACCTCCCAAATCTCGCTTTCCACCTCTTTCCAAAAATATATAGTGTAGGAGACCCTTCCTAACTGAGAACAACAGCAACAGCACCACTACCAACAACAAATCCAGTCAAAAAACAACTTCCGAATCTGATCATGAAAATTAAGTGTCAAGACAATGAAGAAAGGGTCTACAGAAGGTTCTACTTAACATGGACATTTCAATGTCTTTTTTGCATGCAAGTTCCTTTCCTTTCCTGCAGATGTCATGACTTGGACACCATAGTCATGGTAGTTCACCTCTAGGTGCACTGTGCTCTACCAATTTATTTTAGCTACCAATTTATTTTAGCCTCCAATAGCTCACTTTTCTCAGTGCAAATTCAGTTCTTTAGCCAGGAATAACTACTATACTTCATAGAATACCATTTATCTGGAACATCCTGACATGATGATGCACAGAGATCCTCAGAGCTAGTTTTCCTAGTTTCCAGAACATAATAACCTGCTCAGTTCCTCCTACCTGTGTCATTCCTTCTATCCACTGCTAGATATTTCATATATTCTTAGTCTCCATCTTTAAAGGGCATGCCTTTCTTTTATGCTGATTTCCTTTTTTTTCCTGCAGTCTCAGTCACATTACACTTAGTTACCTTTTCTTATTGAAATTGTGTTTCATATTTATTTTGCTCTTTTTAATTCAGCCCATTATGCCCACTTTGTCCCAGTCACATTTATCCTATTTCCTAATCCCTTACCACTGAACTGTGCTACAGATTCCTGTGTTCAGCCTGAGTCCAATCTGAATTAAGTCATTTCTGCCTGATTTGATTTTTGAATTTAAATATATTATTTTAAAAAAAATGTATTTGGGGAACCTGGGTGGCTCAGTCGGTTAAGCATCTGCCTTCAGCTCAGGTCATGATACCGGGGTTCTGGGATCAAGTCCTACATCAGGCTCCGTACCCAGCAGGGAGTCTGCTTCTCCCTCTCCTTCTGCCCCTTTCTCTCTCTGCTTGTTCTCTCTCTCTCCTTCTCTCTCTCAAATAAACAAAATCTTAAAATAAAAAAAGATGTACTTATCTATTTTTGGAGGGTGGAGAGGTGGAAAGAGAGACTCTCAAAGCAGACTCCCCACTGAGCATAGTGCCCCACCAATGTACCTTGTCTAGTTGAATACTTCTTTTCTTAGTTGGGTCATGATGACTTTACAAATTTACCAATCTTGATTCAATAATGGATCCTACCTAATAAATTTCATTATTGAGCTCTTATGCCAAATGTCTTTCTAAGCCGTTGTAGAAAACAGTTTACTATTTTCCTGTTCCTTTTGCCTCTACAGTTCCCACCTAATCTTGTTACTATGTGACTAAATTATAGCACTTAGAATGTTGTTGAAAATGGTGTAGACAGCTACAAACGCTGCCCTCAGAAGTCTCCAGTGCATTTCTCCATATATTCTCTCTTCTCTTCTTTGTCAGTGAGATGCAGAAAATTAAGGGTGGACCTTGAAGACTTGAAGGGTGGCAGAGCCTCTAGATGGCAGAGCCACTGATGGGTCCCATAATGTTTGGAGCAGATCTACCTTACTCCCAAACACGTATTATTCAATAATGTAAATGAAAAAAACAAAAACAAAAACAAAAACAAAACAGTGTTGTGTTAAGCTACTGAGAGGACTTATTGATTTGTGAGGGCAGTTGGCCTTCTCTAAAACACAGCACTTTCAAACATTAAGTCATTTAACTGACACAGCAAGACTATGAGGCAGGGTTAGATTTAGGGAAAGCTGAGGAATTTCTGGAGGAACGTGAATATGCTAATGGTAAGCAGAAGCAAATGAAGCATTTCCCTTGTAGAAAGACTAATATCTACAGTTGAACCTTGAAGAATTTGGGGGTTGGGGCACTGGCTCCCCATGCAGTCAAACATCCCTATATAACTTTACTCCCCAAAGACTTAACTACTAATAACCTACTATTGATTGAAAGCCTTACTAATAATACTAATAATAAACCAAACTACTCTAAAGACTGAGAAATAGAAGTATCTCATATATATATATATATCACATATATAATATCTCAAGGCAATTAGGAAACAGTTAATTGCTAACATAGCAAGCCATCTTTTATCCTTTCTAACCCCAATGGAAAGACGTCCTTCAAATTAATTAAAATGATGTTATTTGTTAGATTGATTTTTTTTTTTTCTCAGCCACCTCTGGAAAGAAAAAGACTTTTGCTTATTGTATTTATTCAACAAATTCCATCTTATTTTGGGGTATATATTACAGAATATATAGTACCAAGCAGCTGTGTAGATCCCAAAGTAATAAATAATATGAATTACTCTCTGAAGTGTTGATCTGACTCTTCAACTCTCAAAATTATCTTATATTTTTGAGGAAAAGTGTCAAGTGTGTATTAGATTCTCCAGAGAAATAGAATCAATAAGATGTGTGTGTATATATATATATATATATATATATATATATATATATATAAAGAGAGAGAGAGAGGTTGTGAAACTTAGTTTAAGGAATTGGTTCACATGACTTTAGAGACTGGCAAGTACATATCTACCTTGTGGGCAGGTAAGCTGAAGACCCAGGAGAGCCAGGGGTCCATATGAGGTCTGAAATCAGTTTGCTGGAAAGTTCACTCTTGCTCAGATGTAGATCTTTTTGTCGATTATGGTCTTGAACTGATTGGATGAGGCCTACTTACATTATGGAGGGCAGTCTACTTACCAAAAGTTCACTGATTTAAATGTTAATCTCAAACAAACAAATAAACAAACAACAAAAAAAACACAACCCTCAAGTTGACACATGAAAGTAACTATCAAAAAGATTTTGATCTTAAAACAGTCAGTGTCAGCCTAATTCTAAACTTCTCTGTTCTTTCCCCTTACCTCTGTCTTCCTCAGCATTGGAACTTTTATATCCCTTTCGATATGCCAGGGCCTAGTAGGAGTGGCTTACACCCATTTGAAAGAACCCCATCGTTTCCACTGACCTGGCCTGGAGGAGACACCCCAATCCTCATACTTATACCCCACACTATTTTTATTTCTGTTGCAAAAAGTCCCTCTTGTGACTGGCCATGGAGTCCAGCTCTCACTTCCATCCTTGTTGCCACCTCCTGTGGTTTGACACTTGATGAATGCCTCAGTCTCCTCTTGAGGATCAAGGTGTTAGCAGGTGTTCTTCCATAGACTCAATGCCATAGTTATTGACTTAGCTCAATGACAGCGTCCCATCCACCCAGTGTTGGGCATGCCATCTGAAAACTTTCTAAATGTCATTGATGCTTTTCTCTGTCTACATGCTGGGGGTTAAAAAGTTCTCATTTTTGGTAAAACATTATAAAATCTTTACCTAACTTTCCTCAGTGAGCTCCTCCAACTCCTCTGGACCTAAGAATCATACACAAAATTCAATGGATAGACCAGTCAGTTCCCAGCCTGTCCATCTTCCCAACTGCTCCCGCCAAAAATCACATATTTCTGAGTTCTTCCCTTCTTTATCCAGCCTACCACCACATATATTTCCTCCAATGTAATCCCCCGTATCTTTATAGTCTAACCCATTCTTGTGTCATTTAGCATCCCCTGCCTTGTGTGACTTAACTGACATGCCCATGTCTTATACATGCACTTGACTACGCATTTCCTGGGGGATGTAGTTTTGAGATTCCAGCTCTTCCCAGGTGGACCTGAACACAGCCTCATAGTCCTTTTCAGAGCCATCAGGGTTGTATTTATCACACAATTAAAGATGAGAACACTTTTTGAAAGCAATCATTAAACTAGTTTGTGAACTCTGAGTAATATACTAAATTAACACTGGGAATGCTGTTCCTTATTGACCTGGCTTTAAGAATATTGTAATTTCACCTATTAGTTCATGGAATCTCTCTGAACAAGCTTAAACGTGTAGGGACTCCTAGAAAGATAAAGGCTTCTACTTTTAACTAGTTAATGCTCAAAACAATCAAATTGGTGAAAAGTAACCCAAGCTTCACCGGTAATATATGGAGCAAGATAGGACAAAAAGAAGGTTTTGTCATTGATTTTAAATGGGTTGGGTGTGGGGGAGAAGTGAGGGTTAGTCCAAAGGGTGGGGCTACTCTATCTTGTGCCTGCTCATTTTACTAATCATAAATTGAGAACCATGCATATTACATGGCCATTTATAGAAGACTCTCCTTTGATAGGAGCTATTGCAGTCAAGATAGGATCTAAGTAGTTTGACTGACATCACGTCATCGAACATGATAACCTTTTGAAGCAAGAATGCTCAGCTGTGAGGATTTCCTGCCTTGGGACCAAGCGTGGAGATAAAGCGATAGAGAATATAAAGATTCCTACATCTTTCTTTTCTCCCGTCTTTATCAAGCTTGCTATTATGAGGGCCCAATTTAATTAGGCCATGTACGTGGAATAAGGAGAATATAAAGCCACTTCATGCCCAGTGTTTTGTAGAAAATTTTGTTGACATACAGGACAACGCCTGAATCATAAATGTACAACTGAACAAATGTCCAAAACCAGAAGTTGTCTGTGAAAACTATGTCAGAAATAGAACATGGCTAGTATTATGAAAGTTTTCTTTCTGACCCCTTCTGATTGCTGCCCCACCCGAAATAACGAGTATCCTGACTTCTGACAAAACAGATTTATTTTGCCTGTTTTTGTACTTTATGTGCACATTACAAACACACTACTTTATATAAATATACGTTATGTTAATAGTTTACAGATCTTTAGTGCTTTTAGTCTTTGGTTCAACCATGAAGTTTATAAGAGCCATTTATACTGTTGCATGTGTTTGTACCTTGCTCATTCCGGTTGTTGTATGACATTTCTCAGTGTGAGTATATCATCATTTATTGATCCATTCTGCTGATGGGTATTTGGGTAGCTTCCAGCTTGGAGTTAGTACAAATAATGTTGCTATAAACATTTTAGCCCATTATTTGGGGGAACATATATAAACATTTCTGAAGACAGGTTGGGTTTCCCCTGATATTAATTCTAAATAATTCAAAGGAATTTCAAAACATTAAAAACAAAACCTATCTTGACTACATATCTCCTCTATACTTGCCTCATTCTTCTAGTCCCATTAAGAGCAAGGATCCTGGGGAGTTAAACTCTTTCATTTTTTTCTTGAATCCTCTTCCAGCTAAAACAAAGGCTCAGATTGCCACACTGGACTCCCAGAGATCTTTCACTAATAATTCCAAGGATACGAGTAATCTCATGGCACAGATGAAGCAGAGTGTCTCCTGATGTCCTTCCCAGCACTGTCAGATGCACTCTCTTGCCTGGGTCCAAAGAACTGATCTCTAATCAAAACGGACAGTTTCTCACACAGCAGGGAAGATTGAGGTAATGAAATCTCTCCATTCTATACTCAGATAGCTCCGTAGTTTATGTGATATGTTTTCCAGGAACCTGGGCTTCAGAAATCTATAAATCAGTGATATTCTACTAAAATAATTCCATGAATAAGAACTCTCCTCCAATACCATTAGTTTATTTACTGTGAGGTGAAAACTGGGGTCCCCTGTGTTCATTCTTTCCTGGAAACATCACCCAGGTAAAGGAAGACAAAAAGGCCACAAGCCAGCTACTTAATCCCTCTCTTAATGTGCAAGGAGGTGTTTATCCACATCTAGTTGTCAAGACCAACAATGGGACCTATGTATTTTTCAAAAGATTTTATTTATTTATTTGAGAGAGAGAGAGAGCATGAATGGGAGGCGGGGGTGGGGAAGGGCAGAGGAAGAGGGAGAAGCAGACTCTCTCTACTCATCAGGGAGCCCAGCATGGGGCTCCATCCCAGGACCCTGAGGCAGTGCTCTATCCCATGACCTAGAGAATCACAACATAAGCCAAAGGTAGATGCTTGACTCACTGAGCCACGCAGGCACCCTGAAACCTACATGGTTTTTTTGTTTGTTTTTGTTTTTTGAAATCTACATGGTTTTTAATTTGGTGATCAGTTCTAGGTCCTCATCCTATTTGATCTATCAGCAGCACTTGGCAAGCTGATTACTTGGGTACTTTCCTAGCTTGGTTTCCATGAAAGATTTCTCTTTCCCTGTGTCTCTCCTTTTCTTGTTGCCTCATTAATCACTCCTTTTTTCTCTTCCTTTATGGTTTCTTCTTATCTTTCAGATCCTTTAAAATGGGAGTATGGAAGGCCTGGATGGCTCAGTCAGTTATGTGTCTGACTCTTGATTTTGGCTCAGGTCATGATCTCTGGGTCCTGGGATGGAGGTTGGTTCAGGTTCTGTGATCAGCTCAGAGTCAGCCTGTCCCTCTCTGTCTGCCCCTCCCCCTGCTTATGCACTTACTGTCTTTCACATAAATAGATAAATAAATAAAATCTTTTAAAAATTAAAAAAAAAAGAAAGAAAATAGGAGTGCTACATAGAGCATAGTCCTTGGAAATCTCTCCAATTTCCTTTTAATTTTACAGAGTCTCATTACTTTATATCCCATCTACATGGTGAAGACTCCCAAATTTGTATCTTCCTTTTGGTTCTTCCTCACCCTGCTTTTTGTTCCCCCAGCTTTCCCGAGGTATAATTTACAAAGAACATTGCATATATTTAAAGTATATAACAGGATGATTCAATGTTACGTACATACACTAGATTATTTGCTGCTTTCTCTCTTGATTGCCCTTCTCATATCCAGCTGTCTTTTTAAGCATCTCTATTTGTACATCAGTGACTGTTAGAAATTGAACATGTCTAAAACTGAATTTCTATTCATATTCTCCAGTATTCTCCTCCCATTTCCTTCTCCATCTGAAAAAATGACAACTCCGTCCTTCTAGGAACTTGGGCTAAAATCACAGTGCTTTTCTCGCCTTCTTCCATTTTTTTACACACACATTCAATCCATCATTAAGTCCTCTTGGTTCTTTTACCACATTTATAAAGAATCAGACTTCTTCCATCTCCACTTCGAAAAGTAGATTTAATGTAGAAGTAATGAAACTTAAACATTATGGCCTCTCACTTGTATGGAGCCTTTCTAGCTCTCTAGGGATCAGGAGAAAGGAATCTAGCCACGTGGTAGATGCACAAATACATTCCAGCGGTGGATCTGAGGCTGACAGTAGGGGGCTCTGTGCTAGCAGCACTCCCGTCTACAACCACAAAGTCCACAGCAACACTCTGCCCCTGGTGGACTTGATCAATATCCGGGTCCTACCGTTCACACCAAGGAGAAGGATCTGAAGGCATCATGGTTTTTCTGTCTGCTAGATAAACATTATAACCAAGGTTTATCCAGACCCCACCTTTCCCCACCCCATTCCCTTTCCCCACCAGACTGACCCTGTGGTAGCAATGGTGAATAGAGGGGAGGAACCCCCAGAGATAAAGATTAGGCCAACCTGGACCAGTGTTTAACACAGTGGCTTTCTTCAGGGGTCAGAGAAGGGAAATTCAAGGACTAGAGCTTCGGAGGTCTTCCATCCATCATCAGGCACAGCATGGGCAAGAACTTCAGAGGAAATTAAGAAACTAAAAGTTATTTTTCTACACTGTCAAAAATAAAAGATTTTTATGTAGGTTGGCTTCCATAAAAGAACAAGTTTTGATTTTTTCAATGAGATAATTATCTTTCTATTCTCTCTACTTTCGAAGTATTATATGAGGAAGTATTCAAAAAATGCTTCTACAATGTAGGGTAAAAGTAACATAGAAGTATATCATACAGCTAATAGTAATAATAGTAATAAGTTGTATATTCTAAGGTTTTTATGATCCCTGAGTTGTCAGTTTTAACACTGATAATATCGTTACCTTTTTTTTTTTTTAAATCTTATCTTTTCTGAATAAATACATACTTTTTGGCGATAATTTTCTGTTTTTTTTAGAGGGCCCCACAAAACCCTTATCTGTTCCTGTGCATTGCTTTCACTTTATTGCAGGTGTCCACCGATCTGTAACCCGGATTAACTCAGGAACCTCCAGGTCTCCCTGATTTGCCCCAGCCCGTTTCCACTTAATTCTCAAAAGAGAAGAGTGATCATTTTATTTTTTTTTTTTTATGTATGTATGTATGTATTTTAAGAGTGATCATTTTAAACTGTAATCCAGACCATGCCCTTCTTTTGCTCGAAATCTGCCTATCCCTTCCTGCCTCACTCAGAGTCAGGGCCAAAGTCCTTTCTCCGGCCTAGCTCCTGGCCCCCTTAACTCTCTGACATTTTCTGCCTTCCTTCCCTTACTCAGTTCCAGTCAGGTTGCTCTCTTCCTTGCTCTGGGAATGTGACAGGCAGGTTCCATGAGCCCCCTTTCCTGGAGAATGCTCCCTAAGATATGAATACATTCTTTTCCCTAACCTCCTTAGACTGCTTGTAAACAGCAGTAAGAACTCCGTCATCATCCCGTTTAGAGCTGACTCCTCACCCCTAATAGGGACACCTTCTCTGCTTCATTTTTCCATACTTTACCATCTTCCAAGATGCTATAATGACAACCTGCTTATTTGTTCATTGCATTTCTCCCTTCATTGCTCCATATAGGCAGGGATTTTTATCTGGTGTATTCACTAACTATTCTCTCTTCCAATATCTAAACAATACCTGGCACATAGTTGGCCCTCGATAAATGTTTTATGCATTCATAAATGAATAAATGATTGAATGAATAATTTATGCTTCCTGCATTCTTGCAGCACAAAATTTTTGCAGTCACAGAAATATCAGTCCTCAATTATTGTTTTGGTCCTAAGTATAATAAAGAGTTGTTAAAGATTTGTGACTGGTTAAGTAAAATCATGGGATCTTTGTTTGTGGAAGATGGTTATTGAAACATTTATGGAAGATGGCATGTTTGAGGTAAGAGTAGAGTCAAGAAGGCCAATAATTTAGAAGTAATGTGATAATTGTCTACACTAAGATAATAGAAAAATGTATTACAGTGTTTGGCATGTTAAGCCTAAAACCTTCATGGATGATTTTCTAGGGTTGTTTTTTCTTTCTTTCTTTTTTTTTTTTTTTTTTTTTTTGCTTTTTGTCCAAATATTTGGTCTTATGTAGGAAAATCCCAAATTAAAGTTGAATAACCAAAGGGTATCCAGTGATACTGAAAGAATTCAAATCTAGCATTGGTGGGGTAACATGCCTTCAGGAAATGTTCTTCCAAAAATGAAAAGTTTAATACATACATACCCGTTAGTTACCAACATTTTTATCTTGAGGAATACCTGTGAGGAATGCCACCTTAGCATTCCTCATAAAAGCACATCCATCTACCTATAAAACAGCAGAGCATCTTATTACAGGAAATAGGAAAGAGTGGTAGTGGGAACAGGAGGTGTTTCTGCACCCTTGACTCCCATTGTTCATGGGCATCTCCTTCCCATAAACTGAAGTCAGCAAATTGCTCTTCACAGATTAAAATACACAGGAGAGGCTGGAGAAAAAGGGGAAAGAAAAAAAAAAAAAAAAAAAAAAACAGATGGAAAGGGAGGAGGAGGAGTAAAAAGAAATGGAAGGGAAGCAAGCTGCCACCTGTTTTCCAGCACAATGATCATTAAAGTTATCACATGTTACACCAGAAGCTTTATTTTAAATACCCTGTCTGCTACCTTCTGGGTTAAGTAAATAGTTTTGAATATGCATTTCATTCAGTTTGCTTTCCATCACAGTCAGTGACTGTGGTTAAAATGACTGAGTAGCTCAGAGTCCTTCCAGAAAAACAAAGAAGTATAAGGGATGCTATCCCAGTCTTGTTCATTCAGGAACACTTCCTTATTTCTGGATATAAGGTAGATGTATTTAGTACCTCCCCTTAGTATGGCCACCATTAGTATTCTAATAATCCTAACAACAACAACAATAATGATTACATAGGGAATGAAGAAGAGATTAGGGTAGGCAATGATTTAAAGGATTAGCACTGGACTTCAGAGAATTTCTAACACCACGAGGCTAGGGATTAGTCTTCAAATGGAAATTTCCGGATGTTTAAGCCATACTTATATCAATGTAGTTTCTTATAAACACAAAGTTTAGCATGTTGTGCTGACTCAACTATCTCTGGAAATATGTCTCAGTTCTAATAGCTACAAGGTCCATCTATGGTACATTAAACATTATTTTGAAATTAGTCTTTATTGATTAGTAACTATTCATATGCTTCACTGTTATTACAACTATTATATGAATGTAATAACTGCTGCTGAGCACAACAGCTGAATTCTATTCTCTCTTGATATTTATGTTTGTTGCAATGAACATATTGGTGATCTGGAAATGTTAAGTTCTTACTGTACACTTGTTTTCTAAAGTAAATATAATCAAGAACTATAGAATTTACTATAGGTTCTTAGTGTAACTGCCTATTTTCAGGATATTGATAAGTATACATTTAATTTAAAGTGTATATTCCCAGATGAAAATGAGCAATGCTGAAAGAATATATTACCATGATATTAAGGGGTAGCATCAGCTCCATTGCTATTTCTTGTTAACTATGTAAATTTACTTAATTGACTTGACACCAGTGTTCTCACATATAAAATGGAAATAACGTTTTGGTAATTACATAAGTGGTTATTATCTGACTACCCCTCCCCCACTAAAGGAAACAATGATAAAATCTGGACATAATACCAAAAACAGCTACACCGGACAGCCATCAGCCACAGACAGACTCTAGTAGGAGTCCATGCACTGAGAAGGGGAAGCATATAAACAGGGTTCTCAATCCTGTGATTTTAGCCTGGGGCCAAGGATAGGTATCATGGTATTAGCAGAATGCATACTGCTGGTGGTAGAACAGCTGTAATACTTTGACTTGGGAAATCAGAAATATGAGGCTACTAGGGATCTATGGCTCCTGAAGAGAACAGGGAGTTTCTAGAAGGAACCAGAGAGATGATCCCATATTCTCTCATGGAGCCCTGGGGTGTGTGTACATGGTACAGACTCAAAGAGACAAAAGACTGAGATGGGCTTCCACCTAAGGAACAGAGTTTCCATTTCTAGTCTATCTAAGACAATTGTCTGCTGAGGTAGGGGAAACAACCTAATCAAAGAAAATGACAGATTCTGTACAGAATGCAAGTAAAAATTACCCCACATCTAAGAGGAACTGGGAAAATGGAGCCCATTTTTAAGAGAAAGGAAAACAGACTCTGAAACGGCCTAGCTGTTGGAACTAACAGACTACAGTTTTGGAATGGCTATTACAGTTTTTCTGAAAGAAGAAAAAGCAAAATATTTTCATATGAATGAAAATATGGGAAATGACAGCAGAGAAATACTGACCATATAATATAAAGAACTAAGTAGAAATTCCAGAACTATAAAAGTCATAGGTGAAATTAAGATTTTACTGGATGGATTTAACAGCTGAATGGAAATGATAAATGAAGGATTCAATGAACCCGAAGCTAAAGTTATTTATCTAATATGAAGAACACAGAAAATAAAGATTATATATAAAAAAAAATTACAGTAACAACAAAAAAACCTAACAAACCCTTAGGACCTTTTAGATAATATCAAATCGTCAAACATGTATGTTTTTAGAGTCCTAGAAGGAAAGGAGAGATAGAATGAACCAAAGGAAAAATAAAGAAATAATAGTTTAGGGTTTCAATTTAATTAAAGACAGAAATTCCACATCTACTATTCTCAAAAAGAAGGTGGAAAAACACAAAAAAGTTTGTGCCTCAGCACAACATACAATCCATACAACAAATTGTTGAAACTTTCTCCCCCCACAAAGAAAAGAGCACATCTTGAAATCAGCAAGAGAAAAATGACCCATTAAATAAAGTACAAAATGGAATCAGTGATTTGATGACTGATTGACTTCTCATTAGAAATACATACAACCACTGCAAAAATGGCAACCTACATGTAAGGATTGGCCATATGGTATTCTATAACAAATTCTTAATAAATTTAAAAATATTGAAATCATAAAGAAAATGTTTTCCAGCCGAAATCAATTTGATTAGAAATCAGTAACAAAATGACACTAGGAAGACCTACATATTTGGAAAATAAATAATAAACTTCTAAATATTCCATATATCAAAGAAGAGATCCCTAAGAAACTTTGAATTATATGACAATGAAAAACTCAACAGATAAATAGGTGACCATACTGTAATCTAAATCAAAATCATAGTGTGCTTTTTTCTCCCCCGCCCCAAAATTCACAAGTTGACTCTAAAATTTCTATGTAAAGGTGTACACCATTTTAAAACAATTTAAGAAAAGGAACAATTGGAAAACACACTACCTGCTTGCAAGGTTTACTATGAAAGCCCAGTAATTAAGATAGTGTGGTATTAGTATAAAGTAATTAAGATAGTGTGGTATTAGTATGAAGACAAACGAACAGATCCATGGGAGTATATAGTCTTATGTCTTCTCAGAGGAAGACAATGGATTTTCAATTCAATGCCAAAGTAATTCAGTGAGACGACAGTCTTTTCAACAAATGGTGCTAGAGCCATTGAAAATCTTTAAGAATAAGATGAAAGGATGAGGCAAAGAAGTTGTACCCCTTTTCCTAACATCATACGTAATTTGACACTGCAGAAGTGTAATTACTGAAGTATGTCAATGGTTGCCCGAGACTGGGAGTCATAAGAGAAGACTGACTGCAGACGGACTCAAGGAAAGTTTTTAGGGTGATATTCTATATTTTGATAATGGTGGTATTACTCAACTGCATCACATTACCAAATTACATCCAATTCTACACTTAAAATGGGTAAATAGTATCTGTGAATGATACCTCAATAAAGGTCGGTAAAAATAATCATGTCCTACAATCCTGAAATTTACAATTTAATGCACGTACAAATGTTTAAATTATGCATTATTTTACAAATTCAAGACACTATTAATATATAATTGAAGTATTGGCTCCTTAGGAAGAATGTATCTTTCACATAATTGAATGCATCGTGTCTCATGTAATTTACCCACATTATCACATTTACTTCAAATGTTTGTTATAGCATTTTTAAAAAACAAACTCAGAGAGTGTAAATGAAATGAAAAATCAAATGGGCAGTCAACTACAGAACTAGGATTGAAACAAGTCTTCACTCTGAAGCTAAATCTTTCTACTTAATCATTTCTTTTGAATTGAAAGTGTATCAGTTAGTCTTGAATGCTAGACATTTACAGAAGTACAAATTTTTATAGAAATCTTTCCATAAAAGGTTTTTTTTCTTTTTTATGCTTAAGTTTACACCATAGTAATTGAAAGATAAATCGACTTGATGATCAGAAAAATACATGTGTTTAATTTTAATTTAGGAAATAAATAATGTTTATGGCGAATATTTTGCCATTTAAAAGCATCTATGTAGATATGTGCCTTCAATATATTTTAAATGGTATAGTTATCATTTTTTTAAGATTTTTTAATTTATTTATTTGACAGAGAGAGATCACAAGTAGGCAGAGAAGCAGGCAGAGAGAGAGGAAGGGAAGCAGGCCCTCTGCTGAGCAGAGAGCCCGATGCGGGACTCGATCCCAGGACCCTGAGATCACGACCTGAGCCGAAGGCAGCGGCTTAACCCACTGAGCCACCCAGGCGCCCCTATAGTTATCATTTTATCTCATGTGTTCTTTTAATTTTTAACTTAGCTGCCATGAAGTTTAAAACAAACCGAACCTTCAGTTTTGATGACTATTTAGTTCTAATTTAATGGCATACAATCCTTCCACATTACGTAATTCTATAGACATTTCATATTTGTCTTAAGTGTGACGATTTGTGCTGATGATACTTTTGAGACACGTAAACTCTAAACAGTAGTAAAAAATGAATATAGTTTGCAAAAAGAAGTTTGTTTTTAATTATTAAGTTTTGTTCTTAAATATTAGCATTCATTTTTTTTAGGTCAGTATCCTAAATCAGGCATCTGGCAGGGCTGCTTATCATAAGTTTTCATACATTATAAAGGCTATTAGAAATAACATCAGGAAGCTGCAATGATATTACATACCAAGAACATATGTGTCAACACATACATACAGTCTTCTCCACACACACTTGTACAAACAATTGATTTTAGCCAACTGAGTCTTTGAAAGTGAAAACATACTTTAAATTTGGATAACACATACATATCTGAGTACTTATTTCAATTACTTGACATACATATGTTATATAAGTAACACATAAACCAAATCTCTTTCATGAATTGTAAAAGGAAGAGAAAAACAACTACTTGCTATGGTCACGCTGTATCTTAATGGCATTAGTTTCTGAGTGAAATATTCAGGGAAATGCAGGAGATTCTTCTCTATTTGATAAAGTTCGGACATAAAGGTATACATATCAAATATTATGCTACAGAAAAATTTCCTGGAGCAGAGAATTAATATCCCTATTGTATAATATGGAGATATTCATGGAAATTAATTCAAATTCAATTCATCCAAATGGGTCATTTCCCCAGGAGTTAGCCAGTACATGTTCATTTGCATGGCATTGGTAAATTCATAGAATAGATACACTGATTAAAGAGAATACATAACAAATAAAATAAAAAATAAGTTCACCTGGGTGGCTCAGTTGCTAAGCGTCTGCCTTTGGCTCAGGTCATCATGCCAGGGTCCTGGGATTGATGCGGGATTGAGCCCGCATCACGCTCCTTGCTCTGCGGGGAGCCTGCTTCTCCCTCTCCCACTCCCCGGCTTGTGTTCCCTCTCTCGCTGTGTCCCTCTCTGTCAAATAAATAAATAAAATCTTTAAATAAAGTAAAATAAAAAATAAAAGAGAACACATATACACATACACAGATGGTTTGGATTATGTACTTACTATCCAAAAGGGTAAAATGAATGAATTCTTGACTATCCTTTATATATTACATCCATTGTTTAGCTATTTAATTCAAATGTTTTCATATTCTAATCATGCGATGAGCTAAAATTTAAATCATAATTTTTCAAATTTAAAAGCAAACACTTTAAGGACAAATGAAATACTTTTTCTCTAAAATTACACTGAATCGAATTTGATATTTTGCTGATTATACAGAATTACAAGCATAAGCCATAGGCATTAACATTTGTCATTTCACTGATGAGCAAGAAGTGGTGAAAAATAGAATGTTCCCAGCGAAAAAGGGCCAACCAAATCCACTCTTACCTCCACTCTGACAAAAAGTATGTATTGGTACTAACCATCATTTATTGTTCAGGCCAAGTTCATATATTTCTTGAGTGTCTAGTACCATGAAATTGTAGCAGGTGTACTCTGTGCATGTGCCTTCACGACATTCATGAACCTATCTGGAGAGTTACACGGTGCTGAGATATTTGATCTCCTCTTGTGTGGCTTGTCATAGTATATTCCTGATCCAATCAAGGAAATCAGTGGTCACTGTAGAAGGTAATAATTCCTTCTATCATGCATATCCTGTTGTTGAGAAAATACTACTTGGTATGAAGATGACTTGCTTGGTAGAGTTTCCAGGTTGGTCATTTGGTTGGTGAATCTTTACTTTCTGAGTTCCCTTATCAGATACACAGCTTTAAATTTGGAATGTTGTTGCTGTGGTCTGAATGTGTCCCTGTAAAATTCATATGCTGTTATTCCAACCCCCAAAAGTGAGGGTATTAGGAATTGGGGCCTTTGAAGGTATTTAAGTCATGAGGGAAAAACCCTCATGAAAGGGATTAGTGCCTTTATAAAAAGAGACCCCAGAGAAATCCCTACCCCTTCCACCATATGAAGACACAAGTAGAATTCTGTGACCTGGAAGAAGGCCCTCATGCCAGCACCTTGATCTTGGACTTCCAGCCCTCAGAACTGTGAGCTATAAACATCTGTTGTTTATAATCCACCCAGTCTGTGGCATTTTGCTATAGCAGCCTCAAAGAACAAAGACTGTTATTTTGACCCATTTGAAGCATTTCGAGTTGAAAGATGATACTAGCTCTCTGTGCTGGAACCTTGGTAGCCCATGAAGATCTGAATATTTGAAAAATGACTGTGTTATCTCTAGATTCAGGGCCCAAGGGTCAACAGGAGAATAAAAATGTCTTCTTTAAAACTCAGGAACAAATTTTCTTCCTTTCAAAATCAGAAGGTGTGAGACTGAGAAAAGCCAGGTCTCTTGGACAAATATCCTAATCCTACCCCTGCTCTGGAGTCATTACAAGAAGTCTGTTGTTGGAGTTCTAGTGAGGCTGGGGAGGAAAGCTGTTGCCAGGCCCTGCTCTCTAGGAAGCCCAACTAAGACCATGGGAAAACAAAACCATTTCCAAAGATCACAGGCTTTGAATTAAGGGAACCAAAGCAAAACACAGAGTGGTGTGAAAGTTATGAACTGAGGTGGCTCCGCAGGCTTCATGTGGGTGGTGTGAGCTGGTCTGATCGGTGCATTCCCCACACGCAGGCCCAACACCTTATTCTCCTCTAACGAGTACCGTCATTTTGGTTTCCAACACAGTTGGCTTTTTCAGTTGTGTTAACCACTCTTTAACTTACAAGGAGGAGGGCAGAGGGAAACTCCGAGGGTGAGAAATTCTCAGAAGATGTTAACTTTTAAAACACAATTAATGACACTAATTTTAAGTCAAACTGGTTTTTAATTACTGATGTTGCCGTGGTCCTGACCTTACAGATTTCAGTCGTTCTGTAAACACATTCCTCTAGATTTGGCCTCAGAATCCCCATGGACTCAAAACTGCTAGATGGAATTTCTAATTAAAAAAAAATAGAAAGGGCTCCTGGCAATTTAACCCCACGTTCCCTCGTCATACATTTACCCTCGCACTCCCTCTTATAAGTGCCCCTAAAGTCTCTTATTCATATTGACAACTTGTACTTGACAGCACCCATGAAAGACCTGACAGCTTTCCTCCAAAAGCAACACCCTCCATACTGACGTTGCTTCAACACCTTGAAATTTACCTTTCAGACTGAAAGGTTTCATACATGGTGATTAATACAATTCACAAAGGATCTATTTTTAAGAGGATTGTGCACTTGGGTGATAGTCACTAAAGTAATATTCTTTTGCTTTGGGTCAAAGCTAAAGAGCATTTTGAGTTCATGGAACCCTTATGTATTTACACAGGTGTGGAGCCTTTACATAGTCTATACACATTCCTTTGCCTCTCTAGTTTCTCTGTCGCTTCTTCTCTCTTCTGGTCTGCTTTTGTCTGTGTCCCTCTCTTATATATATTCTGGCTCTCTTCTTATTAAGGAAATAAGGCATTTTAACATGGGTGAAAGTCCTGGGTAGTACACACTGGAAATTACATTACAATTGACAGTACATTTTCAGATTCCAAGTTCCTCTTGCCAAGCTGACTGACATTAAAATGGCCCTATTATGTCTGTTGACGAGTTAGTCCATCAAGACTTTTTATGACTTGTCTAAAATGTCTCACAGGTAGCCCATAAAAGGGAGATTTAAAAAATATATCTTTCAATAACACAACTACAATTTGGTTTTGGTCCTTGCATAGAGCCAGAGGAATATTTAATATCTAAATCACAACTCTCTCGATTACAGGATTCTCTCTTTTCTCTCTTTCTCATTTTCAGTAGTAAATATATTCATTACATACTTATGAGAAGAACTGTAGGACACTTGAACTGCTTAATAAGTGGAATATTATTATTTACTTTGACTTTGACTTCATCTAGGAGAGTATGTCCTGATCATTTTGTTGTAGACAATCTAGTACACTTTAATTTCCATTTTTGTTAATTTATAAAATAAAACTATTTCAACTAATCAAAACTTAAAAAAGAACAACTCCCTTTGTTCTTTACCAACATACTTCCTTCAAATCTAAAGCCAAGGAAAGAATCCTCTCTGTGGTGTGCTTATTAACTGATGCAGAAGAGATGGGATTTAAGAAAATATGTCATATCATAGTATGTGTAGGCTTCAAAAACAAGTTAAAATCTCTGTAATCATTCCTGAGGGGTAGTGAAAGTTTAAGAAGAGATATTACTGTCATAAAACTAAGGAAGCCCTAATTTTATATGAATAGTTCACTCTTTTTAGATGGGTCTGATTTTTCTTTAGTTCTTTGTACTGCTGTTAAAATGATTCCTGTTACCACCTGTTCTTTCTGCTGTAGGCCTTTTAGACATTGAACACGTAAAGAAAACCGTGCCAATTAGGAGCTACTGTGCACAGACTGTTTTATTAATAGAGATCCCCAATTAAAATGTGTGTTATTTATTCTGTTTAGCTCTTACTGCAAATTACATTAATGAGGATTGACCCTTTGTAAATTTCAGGTATGTTCTAAGCATTGATTTTCCTCAATAAGCTCATAAATTGGTGTTCTTGACTTGGCCTAAAAAAAGATTCTAAAGTTCAGCCATAATTCAAGAAGTGACTTATGCTTGAATGGTGTTTCATAGTTAAAGTATTCTTAAATAGGTTACAATAATATGTTTGTTTGCTTTTTTTTCATTATCTTTGGATAGAGGTCTAAATATTTGAGACTGTTGACTACTAATGATAAAATGACCTAAATTTAAAAAAAAAAAAAAAAAAAAAAGATTGCAAGTGAATCGTCCTTGATAGTTGAATGCACAAAGCAAAGTTGAAGTGTTTTATTTCCTCAGTGGATACAGCCTTATAAAAGCACCAAAGCTTTAAGGGAAACCTAATTTATAAATTAACCAGCTATGTATATTCTAGAAATTGAAACTCTTAACATTTTACGTTTGGCATTTTGTATATTTCTGGATTAATTTGAACAGGTTTGGCTTTATGCCTCTCCCACACTAATCTTCCTTCCCAGAATAATCGAAACAGGAAAAAATCCCCTTGGTACCTTACATGACCCTAGCTTTCTCCAGGGGAAATTTGCCTGCTGTAGCTTAGAGATGGAAAATGATAGACTACTGCTGAACTTGAATTATTCTTTGGATATCTTGAAATGCAATCAATATACCTAGGAAATTGTTTAAAGAGTAAGAAAGAAAGGGAGAGAGATCCTGAGATTATTCTTTTAATTGATAGGTACCAATGTATCCACCCTTCGCAACCCACCCGCGTCCCACCAGCTACCACAGTGACTACTGCTGCATACTCTTACTGGTCAGTTCCTGTGGGGGACACTCACCTTTGTGTTATAGACACACTATGATTTGGGGTTATTTCCATGGCATAACTTGGCATACTCTGGTTCAAATAGGAGTGACCAAGAAATTGGGATGGTTGCTTTTCCTTTCTGGAGTTAGGCATGGTAGACATTTTGTTGTTGTTGTTTTATTTTGTTTTTAGGGTATACATTTTTTAAAAGTATGAATAAAGAACATTAGCTCTGTACGAAATCTTAGAGACAATTTAATGGAACCCCCTTGATTAAGAATGAGCAAATTAAGAAATAGGAAATAAGGGTTTTGCCAGAAAAGACACTGGCAACCATGCCAGAAGGATCTTTCAAAGCAAGAGTACTTCAGTTACAAGTTTAGTTATTTCTTCATTAAGTTGCACTAATTTTGTTTACTATGGTCTGTGTCGATTGCGGTTTATACAAAAATGCCGAGTAAGTAACACAGATAATCATCTGTACCTGCCAGTTAGTTATTTTTGACAAATATCCATTGACCACTCATGCTGTGCCAGACATTTTACATATATTACATCTGTTGAGTTACTAAGAGCCCTGCAAACTATGTCTGATACTGTCTATATTATGCCTGAGGAAACCAAAGGCAGAGATTTAGAGTAAGATTTGTAAGTGTCAGAGGAGATATGATTGAAATCTGAATGATCTGCTTCCAGATCTTAGCACTGTTTAACTACAACCGACACACCAAACAGACAGAAGCTGTTTGTACTTCCTTATTCCTGAAAAAAAGCATTTCATCTATATTGGAGCACCAGTGGGAAATCTGGAAAGAACAGAATAGTGAGAAAATGAAAATTAAAATATAAAGGTAGAATCTTTCACTTAATGGTCATTGGTGGAAAATTAGACAGTTGTCAATTATTTATCAACCACTATGTTCCTGGTGCTCTTTTCCAAAATGTCGCTATCTGTGTTTCTATTTCAGACAACTTAATGCAGATGATTAAGACCCAGTTCAGTATCCTGCTTCACTATGAAATCTTGTGCTTTCGACAAATTACCAATGAAAAAAAAGAAGGAAATCTTCCCCTTTGTGACAGCATGGACAGACCCAGAGGGCATTATGCTGAGTGAAATAAGTCAAAGAAAGAAAAACAGATATGATTTTGCTTATATGTGGAATTTAAAAACAAAACAAATGAGCAAATAGAAAAAACAGAAACAGAGTCATAAACAGAGATAACAAACTGATGGTTGCCAGAGCAGATGGGGTGAGGGAGATGGGAAAAATTGGTGAAGAGGATTAAAAGGTACAGACTTCCAGTTATAAGGTAAATAAGTCATAAGGATGAAAAATATAGCATAGAGAATATAATATAATAAAAACTTTGTATGGTGACAGACGGTGATGAAAGTTGTGGCATAGAATTGTTGAATCCCTATGTTTTACATCTAAAACTAATATTGTACGTCAACTAGACTTCCATTAAAGATAAAAATTTAAAAAGAAAAAAAGAACTGTTTGAACTTCAAAAGGCAATGGTGGAGAAAAGCTATCCATATTTCAGGTAGAAGGTATAAGACAACAAAGACAGAAATGGTAAGTTGAATCTTTGTGATGAAAAGCTTCCAGGGGTAGGCTGTGGGGTTTATTTTTAAATTCATTAGGCATGAGCAAGGCCCGGAGGACTTTAGAATGCTGTAAAAATTAGGCATAAAGAAGATTAGTCTAGCTAGTGGTAGGTAGGTTTTGGGTCAAGGAGAAACTGGACATAAGGGGATGAATCAGATAGTTATCAACATTTTAAGTGGTCGCAGTAGGAATACCCAGATGCAGCCCTGACCGTGAAGATACAAAGACTCATATTTGCTGTACAGGGATTTGATCACCTGAGACATAATTTTAATACCACAGTAGAGCTGTTCTGTGCTATCACTATGTGCATTTTAGTGTTTTTCTGTATCCAAAGGTTGGATATGATCGTTCTGAAAATAGGAAGGAAAGTACTCACTTGTTTCATATAATCACAGAGCTGCCGCATGTAATAGGATGACAGACCCATGGGTAGTTAATATATGCTTTGCCAGAACCTGCCAACCACATGGAAAAAGTTGCAAAACACATTTGAAAGTGTCATGGGGATGCTTTTGCAGTTCCACATACATTGATTACAAAGACAGCAGCTGCTGTGACATGGAAGTCAGACCAATGTGTGTACAAAAGTTTGGTCACTTTACTCTGGACTCCCTTTCACATGACATGCTTTTTAATGAAGAACAAGCTGTGCTTCACTGTTTCTTTTCTGTGTCTCTACGTGACAACTAGCATCCATTACTGCCCTGCTTTCTTGTCACGGGTGATGCCTACACTATTTGAGATTTAGGAAATTTGGGGGTGGCCGAGAGAGGGGGTGGTGGAGGTGGAGAGAACTCAAATATTTATGAGTGTCTGAAGGTGCCCAGACACTAATTTTCTACAGTTATGCTTCAAACCTTCCTTTTCTCTCCTAACATGTGACTGCCTCTTCAATAGAGATTAAATGAACAAGTATCTTTCCCGTATCTCTTTGCATCTAACTAACTCCCTTAACATTGCTGATTTTGGGTGCCCCTGGGTGGCTCAGTGGCTTAAAGCCTCTGCTTTCGACTCAGGTCATGATCTCAGAGTCCTGGAATCAAGCCCCACATCGGGCTCTCAGCTCAGCAGGGAGCCTGCTTCCTCCTCTCTCTCTCTCTGCCTGCCTCTCTGCCTTCTTGTGATCTGTCTGTCAAATAAATATATATTAAAAAAATCTTAAAAACAAACAAAGAAACAACAACAAAATACTGCTGATTGTGTCTGCTATGGAGCCATACTTTGCCAGAACCCTCTGTACCTCATCAGAACTCATTGTTCTGTACACATACACTTTGGGCACTCCTCTGCACTATAATTGGATTCCCTTTTAATCACAGAATTGGAAGTCAAGAGACAAAAGTTGAGGTTTTATTATGTGGATTCCAGGATATTGTAACAACAGACCACGTGGAAAACGGGTGCCGGCCGAAAGGAAGCATGTGGAGAGGGCAGCACACATATTTCTTGACTTCAAAGCCAAGGGAAAGGATAAACAGGTCACTCTGTAGTCATCAACTACATATATTTATGACCTTTAAAAAAGAGCCAGAGGTACTGAAATATAAATGGAAAAGTCTATTTGGAAGTCTGACGCTTTTCCTTCCCCCCCCCCCAAACTATCTAAAATCATACTTACTCCAAGAACACAATGTACACTTTTCTTTTAATCTTTTTGTTTTAGTTAAATTAAACAAGAAAAACATGCTGGCCTTAACAAGTTCAAATAATATTGTAAGTGTGTATAGTAAAAAGGGTACGCCCTCCTCTTTCCCTTAATAGTTCCGTGTTTATTATCCTTTGAGAATTTTTCTGTGCATATAAGTATGCATCTTTTATGTTCGACTACAATTTCGTTTGGGTCTTTAAACAAATTGGGATCAGATCCTTCATTGTGTTCTGAGGCTTGCTATTTCATCTAACAATATGCAGTGGATATTTTTCTAAGTCAGAATCTAATTCAGTTATTTTAATGGCTGCACAGTTTTCCATTTGAGGATATTGTATAATTCTTCTCTCTCAATTACTTTTTTTTCCCCCTCTACCACTAGCGGTGTTGCTCTAAGCATACTTGTAATATTTGTATCTATGTGCTCAAGTATTTTGTAGAAAATAGATTCCTGTGTATTGTTCAACACTTTAAGCATTTTGTTCTTTTCAATATAATGAAGGTTAGAGTCATTTATACACACACATACACACACACACATTTACACACATATTTTGCTTGTGTCTCCCTAATATTGTAGACCAGAGAGGATAGTTTGGGCAAATATTTGAGCATTTTATAACCAGAAGGCTAAACAGCATTGACTATGATTTTCCCTGATGACACATTTCTGTACATTTCATTTCCACATGGTCTTCACTTTGAATACTCACTAAAACACTCAAATATTCTCTTCCCATTTTGTATCTGCACCTACAGTCATCTTTGCTACGTGGTCCAGCCTTTTCCGCTACTTGACATTCATCCACATGCTGGTGATGCTATTTCATTCTTCTCTTTTCTTCCAGGAGTTTTTAGTCTCGGCCTCTCTCTGCAGTGAAGAACAAAGCAACCGTGGAAATGACAGCTTCCCTAGAACCATCTAAGTACCTTCCTACGCTCTGGGGTTTGTTTGTTCTTTTAGAAGATCAGAGAGCACAAAACATGGGCTACATCTGACAAGACGCTGGGTGGAAGGCATTTTTAGCAGGTGTCATGCTGTGCCTGACAGCCTTGCAGTCAGGAGAGTTATTTGGGACAATGGAAGAGAGAATGGGGCAGCATAATAGCATTTAACTTTTTCTTTGCAACTTCATTGACTTTTTTAAGGAAATATCTTGTGATGGAGATTATTGTGAGAATTTTGAGTGGGGGAAAAAAGCCAGAATTGAGGTGACGTTAGTTTTATGAAAAGATAAGTAATCAATTTAGTAATAAAGGGTAGAACAAATTGGTTACCTGTGCCTGTAATTATGGAAAGATCTAGAGATATAAAAATTGGAAAAATAAAGGAAACTGTATCTTTATTGAGTAATTAGTAAAGAACTTCTGAAGCCAGTGTAGCTGAATAGAAAGGAACTAAATTTTTAGAGCTCTTACACGAATTAGGAAAACCAGATTCTACACAACCACCTTTTTTAAAGAAACACTTCTTTCTAAAGATAATAATACTTGGGATTTATATTGATTGTTTACTTTGAGCATTTCTTTAAGTAGACAAAACCCCCTACTTCCTTACCTGTAACAGCCCAGAAACTGTAATAGGTAATATGTAGGTTACACACAGAGGCCAAGGCTATTTGTTCATCACGAAATAGAAATGGTAAATCTATTTATACTAGAGAGCAGACACAGAGAAAAATCACCGATTGCATCAAATCAATTGTCTCAATATGCAAGAGGTAAACTATTCCAGACTAAAAAGCACATTCATTTCAGTTGATTGGCACCAGTTGAAAATCAATTCGGTGGGATCATTTGGTACTCCATGCTGTTCTGCATTATCTCTATTAGGTTTATCCCCTGCAGCACCCACCAAGGCAGGCCAGGGAGAGGTGGGAAGGTGTGATTTCTGCAGCCTACCTAAATGCCTTTGAGGCTATAATCATTTTAAACTACTTAAGCTTTATTAGTCTGGGAATTCTGAAATTTGGAAGTGAAATAGTACATTGTGTATAGTTTGACATTTAATAGCAACAAAGAGGGTTGTAAAAAGGCCAAAATATTCTCTTTCTTTCCTCGTATTTGCATAATATCTCTGCATCCCCAGTGCCGTGGGGTAAGATTGATTGTGCTCTTCTCTGATTGATGCAGAGGCACGATAAACTATATGGTTGAGTGTTGCCTTCAGTATTGAAATTACGTCCATCTAAATACAATACTGCCTTTAACTTTTAACCACTTGAATTACTGAAGAGACAGTTTACCTAAAATAGCATCTGAAGAATATCTTTTATTTAGAATTTGCCTACCAGGCTGGTCACTAAGAATTTCCAGAGAACACCAGTTATGTTTCCAAGATAGGAAGTCCAAACCAAGCAGTGATTAAGAAAAGCCATTTGGCTAAAGTGACAATTTATCTAATTAAATCCACACCATAAATATATTGGCAAATTATTTAGACTGCTCAATAGTTTTGGGAATGTTGCCAACAAAACTACGATGGAAGGAAATCCTACTTTTTAAAAGTGACTGCTGCTTCCACCACAGAACTTTGACATAATGATCTTGAAATGCCTTATTGTGCTCTAGTTCCAGGGCTAATGGAACATCTTTTTTGTTTTGTTTGGTTTTGTTTTTTAAGATTTATTTATTTATTTATTTATTTTAGAGAGAGAGAGAGAGAGAGAGAGAGCGTGTGCAAGTGGAAGGGGCAGAGGGAGAGAGAGAGAGAGAAAGGAAATCAAGCAGACTCTGTGCTGAGCATGAAGTCAGACCCAGGGCTCGATCTCATGATCCTGAAATCAGGACCTGAGCCAAAACCAAGAGTCTGTCCTTTAACTAACTGTGCTGCTCAGGTCTCCCCTGCCACCACCAGCTCATGGAACATAAGGGATGTCCTCTTTAAATTTTTGGTGAGTTTTTAATACAAAGCCACTTACTTCTTTTAAGTCAAGTACTGTAGGTTCACTTAAAAGTATAGGTGTTTAATAAAACCTGAACATTAATTTCATTTTAGATATTCTTCAGGGCTACTGCTGGCCCATTTAGAATCTCTGTGTGAGTTAAAGAAAGGCCCTCCTTGGAGTGGACACAGGCTGAGGCAGCACCTCCTGCTCCCACTTGGCTTTTCATCTGGGCACCATTTTACAGCCACAATGTGCTCAACTGTACATGATAGCCTTGCCTCTCCAAATGATCTCTAATACGATATTTGCCACATTGTTTCCTATACATTCTTTGAAGCTCCTCTTGATCTCAAGCCTTAAACTGTATCCAGACCACTCTGATCCCTTGCCAAAGATGTTGCTTCATAGTTTAGGAAAATAAATTATTTAAAGTTATCTGAATTCTCTTTTTTCAACATCCATTTACTTCAAATATTTATCCATCCTCTTCTTGTCTTAAAGAAGTCTCCCTCCTCCATCTGGGATTAGCCTGTAGATCACTGCCTCACCTACACAGATGATTGGCTACTCCAGTTTTTCCCCCTCGATTTTGCATGTTCAGGTTTTCTCTTGGGAGTTAAATCCTTGATTTTGGTTAGCATGTGTTCTTAAACCTCCACTATCTAAACCACATGCCTTTACTTTTACAGTTCATTCCACTAGGAAAGACCTTCAGTATTTGTATATATCCCTTCTTTCAAAGACTAGTGATAATGCCACCTGCCTCAAAGAACTTTCCCTGAGAGAAGGAAGTAGTACTCCTTTTGAAGTCCCATGGAGTTATTTAAATCTTCCTTATGATGGTCACCATTACATGGCCTGCAAAGGTTGTTCTGTGTGTATGTATTTTATCTGGCCAAAGAGAATGTGAGCCTCTTGTAGATAAAACTCATCTGTGTTTCAACTTGAGTCCCTAACACAAAAACCAGAATGCCATGTTTATATTTAACACTAAATATATTGGTGTTGTTAAGATTTTATTTATTTATTAGAGAGAGAGAATGTGTGTGTGCATAAGCAGGGGGAGGGACAGAAGGAGAGGGAGAAGGAGAAGCAATCATCATGCTCAGTGGGGAGCCTGAAGTGAGGCTTGATCCCAGGACCCTGAGATCACGATCTGACTCGAAGTCAGACATTTAACTGCCTGAGCCACCCAGGTGCCCAAACAATAGCTGTTTTATTAAAAATTTGTGGAGGGAAATTTCTGTGTATTTATATAAAGTTTCTCTCTTCTTAACATTTTAATTTCTTTAATGATTTTTAATAGATTTAAATTTTTAGAGCGGTTTTGGATTCACTACCAAATTGAGCATAAGTTACAGATGTATCCCAGATATCCCCTGCCTTCACACATGCACAGCCTCCCCCATTATCACCATCCCCTACTGGAGTGATACATTTGTTAAAATAGACAAAGCTACACGGACACTCAAAGTCCATAGTTTATGTTAAGTTTCACTCTAAGTATTGTACATTCTATGGGTTTGTACAAATATATATTAATGTACTATAATATCCACTACTGTAGTAATCCACTGTGATAGGGTACAGAAGAGTTTCACTACTCCGAAATTCATCTGTTCTCTCCAATTCACCCTTCTCTCCCTCCTAACACATGTTTCCATAGCTCTTCCTTCTCTAGAGTGTCATATAATGTTTTAGACTTTTCAGATTCACTTCTTCCATTTGGCAGTATTCATTTAAGGTTCCTCCCTGTCTTTTTGTGACTTGATAGCTCATTTTGTCTTAGCACTGAATCCTATTCCATTGTTGGGATGGAGCACAGTTTATGCAGCCACTCACCTGCTAGAGGACATCATAGTTGCTTACAGGATTTGGCCATTGTGAAAAAAAAGCTGTAAACTTCCATGTGAAGGGTTTTGTATGGACATGTCTTCAACTCATTTGTGTAAATATGAAGGGGCATGATTGGTGAAATGTATGATAAGATATTGTTTAGTTTTGTAAGAATGGCCGTACTGTCTCCCAAAGTGGATGTCCCATGTTGCATCCCTACCAACAATGAAGGACAGTTCTTGTCGCTCCATATCGCCACCAGCATTTGGTGTGGCCATTATCTTGGGTGGCAGCCATTCTTATAGATGTATAGTGGTATTTCATTGTTGTTTTGATTTATAATTCCCTAATGAGATAAGATGATGGACATTTTTTCATGTGCTTATTTGCCATCTGTATATCTTTGGTGAAGTGTCTATTCATAACTTTGGCCTATTTTATTTTATTTTATTTTATTTTATTTTAGAGAGGGGGAAAGGGGCAGAGGGGAGAGAGAGAGAGAATCCTAAGTAGACTCCACACCCAGTGCAGAGCCTAATGCAGGGCTTGATCCCACAACCCTGAGATATGACCTGAGCCAAAACCGAGTCTGCTTAACCAACTGATCCATACAGACACCCCTGGCCCATTTTGAAATCAAGGTGTTAATTTTCTCATTTTTGAGCTTTCGTATTCTCTGCATATTTTGGATAACCGTCCTTCAATAGATACACTTTTGCAAATATTTTTCCCAGTGATTGCATGTCTTCTTGCTCTCTTGAGATTGTCTCGCACAGAGAAAATCTTTAATTCTAATGAAATCTAGTTTATCACATTTCTTTCAGGGAGCAAGACTTTTAAGTTGTATTTAAAAAGTTACTGCCAGACCCACAGTAATCTAGAGATTCTCCTGTGTTATTTTTTAGGAACTTCATATCTTTATATTTTTACATTTGGGCCTATCATCCACTTTAATTAATTGGTTTGACTTTTTTTCTTTTTTTAGGGTGAGGGAGCACAAGGGTGCTGGGGGGTTGGGGTAGGGGCAGAGGAAGAATGGGGGAGAGAGAGAGAGAGAGAGGAAGAGAGGAGAGAATGAGAGAATCTTAAGCAGGTTCCACACTCAGTGCAGAGCCTGAGATCATGACCAAGGTCATGGCCCTGAGATCATGACCAGAGCAGAAATCAAGAGTCGGTCACTTAACCTACTGAGCCACTCAGGGACCCCTTCATCATATATTTTTGAAAATATTTCTTTTTTTGCAGATGACTAGACTCTATCATATGTATCTTAACTTTGCCTTCCTTTTTGAAAGACAACATTCCTAGATATAAGATTTTCTTGGTAGATCATTTTTTTTTATCACTTTGAATATGTTATCTTCCCATTTGACCCTTGATTTTCTTACCAAATTTTCATAGATTTTCTTGAATAGATATTTATTCATGTATTGTTTTTCCTTAGGATCATTTCCAGAGGCTTAATTTTTGTTGTTCTTATTTTTTTTAAGTACTTTCACCGGTTTTATGTAGGACCAGGTCGAAAGAACTTCTCATACTATCATCCTAATCAGTGTGGTTTTGTGCTTCTCTTCTTGGCATACACAGCCTGTGTTGTTAAGTGCTTTCAATTTTTATATGAAGTGGTTGCTTTTAGAGGTTTTAGCAGAAGATACAGTAATCACTTGGAAAGTCCAGTGGAATTGTCTGGAACTGGCAAATAAGAATATGCCCCTTTGAGAGTATGATAATCATTATTTCAGCTTTTCTCAACTATTTGAAATCCCTTCAACAGAAAGATAGTTATAAAGAAAAAGTGCTACTGAACATACTCAAAGGTAAGAAAGTATATATGTATATTTACATGTATAATCTATGTGAATTAACTGAAAAAAAAATATATATAGGGGCTGCAAAGAGAGAGAGTTCAGAAAAGAGAGAGTAGAAGAATTTCTTTAGATGTCTGTCAAATTTCTGTTCTCTTTGCCAAGCTGTGTATTTGGATGCCAGAAACGAGCAAATCATATTTTCACAAATGTAGGTGAGTTTATAGTTATTTCCTTTGGTAAGAGAGAGTTTTCGCTGAATTGAAAAATAAGAACCCATTAGCTTTATTGCCAGCTCTGCTACTCTCTGGCCCCGTTAATTTGGACAGGTCTCTTAATAGTTATCTACTACCTTAAGTGTAAAATTACATGAATTAAGTCTGAATTGCATACCATACAGAGCAATTACAGGACTAAAAGCAAAAATGTAAACATGCCATCTAAGTACAAACTGTCACACAGGCCTTGCATTTAAATAGAATTCATAAACAGAGAAATTGAATCTTCATGGATTCCACTTGTACTTACCGAACAGCCACTATTCAAGGTAGACCGGTTTCAGCTGTGAAAAATCAGTCTTGAGGACTTTATCCTCCATTGATGGAGACAGGAAAGACATAAGTAAATATATAAATGCAATATAATTATACATTTACATAAGAAGATATACATTTTAACTCTATCTTAAGTTTTAAGTTAAAATGAGAGTGAAAATTCAAATTAACAAAGTTCTATAATAATGATTTCTTCATCTTGGAGAAATACTTTTTTAGAAATGTATAGCTGAATATTACACTATTTTTGTTCATAGGTTAAATATTTTATTTATTTATTTGAGAGAGAGAGAGAATAAGAAAGAGAGCATATGAGAGGAGAGGTCAGAGGAAGAAGCAGACTCTCTGCCAAGGAGGGAGCCCAATGTGGGACTTGATCCCACGACTCCAGGACCATGACCTGAGCCGAAGGCTGTCACTTAACCAACTGAGCCACCCAGGCACCCTGAGGTTCACAGTTTAATTGGGCTACTTTTATTTATGTTTTTCTGAAGAAAAAAATTTTTTGTACATACTTCTAGTGTATCTATAATTCATAAATATTAAGGGACAACAATGCTAAGAGCCTGTATGGCACAAGTGAAGTGACTTCACATTTGGCCTGAAGGAAGCCCTGCCCCACATGACTGATGAGACATTATGCACCTCTTAGAGCAGAGACTCTGATAGAGTTTTCTACTCATGCAAAATGACTGGTGGCAGCTGTGTAAGAACCTTTTGGTAAAAGAGAAGATGGAGGGAATCTCGAAGATGGTGCACCACAGGACAAATACAACTGAGGCGAAATACAGCAATGGTAATCTCTGTGAATCCTTATACACAGTATCCTAGGCGTAAATATTTATTTACTAAAAATTTTAAGCTCTTACTATATGTCCATCATTGCACTTGGACTCATGCTTTGAGATGAACTGGGCATAGTTTGTGCCTGCAAGTTGCCTACAGTCAATCAGGGAGAGGCAACCATGGAAATATGTAAGTATTTCTTACCATTCTACCGCTCAAGAGTAGTGTAGTATCTTGAGAGGGACCAATCCCAAAGAAGAAGCTAACTTCTTACAGGAGGAGGGGAGAGGCTGTAAAAAATACTCTTTGTTGGGGTGCCTGGCTGACTCAGTCGGTAGAATAGGAGACTTTCAGTGTCATGGTCATGAGTTCAAGCCCCACGTTAGGCACTGGGCCTGCCTAAAAGAAATATTCAATGTTGAGCCGACTTTTGGAATAAGAGATGTTCATCTGAGCAATTTGATGAGATGTGGGGTGGTGACGGTGGTAGTGGTTGTGCAGATAGTTTTCCAGACAAACGACTAATTCCAGAATTAAAACTTTGAGCAAATGTGCACAAATACTTTCATGAAGGTAAGATTTAGGAAACACTTTTACGTGCATGAAGTTCCATGAGAATATGTATTATTATGCTGCTCTATAAAATCTTGCCACTAGTATTCTAAAATACCTGACTGTTTTTCCTCAATCTACAAATACAGAAGAGAGGACTATAATCCTATATCTAGGTATGGCAAATAAGCTTTACTGAATATCTTTTAAAATGTTTATAAAATTCAAAGTGAAAATTTATGCACCTTTTGGCACTATTCATATTATCCAAAGAATTATGGGAAAATAATTCAACCCTATCTAGCCAAGATATTGGAAGTTACTTGAAATTGCAGTTTTCCCTCATCTCAGAATGTTTTGTATTATACAATGCTAAAATATTATTGAAAGCTATTCTAGGTTAGCATTGGAGAAAAGATGCACAGAATATAAATTCTAACTCAAGGGATCTGTTTTGTGTTCCACAAGGTGGAAAAACACAAAAGAAGATGTAAAAAGTTATACATCTGGAGAATATTTTATCGGTATTCTCCGGGTCACTATCAAACAAACTCCAACACACGCTCCAGAAAATCTCAGCTCTGTATGTTTCTGAAATACATTTAAACTTTAACAGGATTGTTTGCTCACTATTAAAAATAGAGAAACTACACTTGCCCACTTAAACTCAACCTGCTTTTTTTCATAGCCAGCTTGTTTAGCAAAGACCGAAGAGTCCTACGTGCGCCATGGATCTTGCAGTTAGTAAACAGTTCTGAATTAGCAAAATAAAGCTCACCAAGCTTGCAAAACAACCTGTATGAAAGTATACGGGAATAGTTGTGAAACTTTAGGCTATTTCTTTTCCTAAATTTATTTTTTCAGAAGTAATCTTCCATATGTAAGAAACTGGATCAAAATAAAATTTATTCTCCATTCACAATTTGCTCAGCTACTAGAAAGGCATGCTTTTCTCCATTCAGAAAAATTCAACCATGCAAATTAAGCACAGTCCACTTTCCAGTTCCAGAGTGTGGTGTGGGATAGAAGTAGGGCAGGAAGGAACTATAGAAAATAAAAGGGACTCTGGAGGCTTATGCCCAAAGAAGTTTTCAATCACACTTTAAATTTAAGTGTCTCAAATCAGGATTTAATTTACAATTTAAGATTTAATAACACAGTCATTGCATGTTAATTAAACAGCAATGGATCATTTACCAACCTGTTTAATGAGGTGTAACAACTATTGCATATAAAACACACCGACATTATTATTACATTGCCATTAAACTTCAATAAATCTGTTTGAATAATTATTGATATTTAAGTACTGTAAGATCTCTAACATAATGAGGCATACCTATATATATTCAATGAAACAGGAATTCTGTTGTAGGAATAATTAAATTGCCAGGACCACATTCCTACCTTTGTTTGGCAAAAATTCCTTTTGGCCACAGTGAGAGTTGGAGCTCCAGTAAATGAAGAATTCAAGAGAAAAGAATTCAGCCCACACTGAAGGAACTCTCCTCATCATGAGTTTTAGAATCTCACGTTTCTGTATGGGCAAAGCTCACCTTTAATTTAATTAATAAATGTAATTGGAAGAGCAGTCCCTCCATTATTCTTTCGCCTAGAGGATCATAAATCCTTACTCTACCTCCCTTTGCTCACAGAGGATAAATTGGAGAGGCCCTGTCTAAGAACGTGACCTGACCTAAGGTACAGCAAAGCCGTAATTTTTATGTTGGGAGGATTTGGTGAAGTAGCAGGGGCCAGAGGGCTCTGCTGGATGAAATAAACAGAGGTAAGAGACCTTGTTTGGTATATGTCGCTGGGCTGCGCACAAGATGAGGAGGGTGGGGTACCAGGAAGAACTGATGTACTCTGAATAATAAGGTACTAGATCTGTGCTGCCAGGTGCTGTTTCAAAAGGCCTGTGGGTGGAGAGAGCTAAAAAGGGATTTAGAAAGACAGGAGGAATGTGGAACTCCAAGTGGGATACTCTGTAGTAGCAAAGACTTGAAAACTTTGTGTCACTAGTATCTAATTTGGGGATAATAATTTATAAATGTAGTATCTTCTCCATTTATCTGGAATTAAAAACAAAACAACAGAGGGGTGCCTGGGTGGCTCAGTTGATCAAGCATCTATCTTTGGCTCAGGTAATGATCCTAGGGTCCTGGGATGGAGGGTTCATCATGCTCCCTGCTCTGCGGAGAGCCTGCTTCTCCCTCTCCTTCTGCTGCTCCCGTTTGTGCTCTCTTACTGTTTCTCTGTGTCAAATAAATAAATAAAAATCTTCAAAACAACAATAGCAAAAACTTGCTGTGGTAATCCAGAAAATAAATAGATTAGTGTGGTATCCAGTTTGAGGGTTCCATTTTATGGAAAGCAGACAATCTGTACTAAAGATAGAGACAGGACTAGTAATTCGGTTAAAACTGAATATTGGAACTAAATGCCGTAGGGTAAATATCAACACCCAAATTATACCGTCAATTGTGGATTAGAAGTTTCAGAGCCTTTTATGTATATTTTAAGGGCAAAATGGCTTTGTGAAGCCTGAAGTCTTCTGGAACCCTTAATCTGACACTGGAGTAACATATATATTTATTGATTTGAGCAAAGATCAACATATATATTTATTGATTTGAGCAAAGGGTAAGGCATAAATTCTGTCATCAAGTTAGAGAGGCATATATACACTTATATTTTTTAAAGATTTTAATTATATATTTGAGAGAGAGAGAGAGACAGCACAGGTGGGGAGGAGAGGGAAAAGCACAGGTAGAGCTCTACCCCACGACCCTGAGATCATGACCTAAGCTGAAGGTAGACGCTTAGCTGACTGAGCCATCCAGGCGCCCCAGAGAGGCATATATTATACAAATAAAATTTAACAAAGAGGGGCGCCTGGGTGGCTCAGTGGGTTAAGCCGCTGCCTTCGGCTCAGGTCATGATCTCAGGGTCCTGGGATCGAGTCCCACATCGGGCTCTCTGCTCGGCAGGGAGCCTGCTTCCTCCTCTCTCTCTCTCTCTCTCTGCCTACTTGTGATCTCTCTCTGTCAAATAAATAAATAAAATCTTAAAAAAAAAAAATTTCACAAAGAAAGAAAAGAAAAGGCCAGAGTCCATAGAAAGATCAGTGATTGCCTGTTCCGAGGAGGATAGGATGGATGAGTAGAACACAGAGGATTTTCAGGGCAGTGAAATTGCTCTGTATGATACATGGTAGATAAATAGCGTTATACATTTGTCCAGACCCACACAATGTTCAACACTGAAAATGAATCCTAATGGAAACTCTGGACTTTGGGTAATAATGATAAGTTAATGGAGGTTTGTCAGTTGTTGTAAGCGTACCGCTCCGGTGGGGCATGCCGATGGTGAGGGAGGCTGTGCGCCTGTGGGGGAGGTGGTATATGGGCTCTGTCTGTACCTGCTGTTCAGTTTTTCTGAGAATCTAAAACTGCTTTAAAAATAAAATAAAATCTATTTAAGTTCTAATTATATCCAATAGAAATTTCATGGAAGGAAAATTTTTAAAATGGCAAAATCAATAAAGACGAAGAAGGCTTCAGAAAGTAGAAATTTGAATTATTCCCTAAGGAACAATTGAATAAGAAGAGGTGAGCAGACTAGGTACTAGACAGAGAAAGCTTGAGAGGCTGTAGGATGATGTGAGGAAACACATCTTCATGAAACAGAAAATGACACCAATTAGAAAATGGGATATTGTTTTAAACAGATAAAAATTCTAAATGTTCTGATTTGGGCTAATACGATGAGGTTATTATTAAATATCTTGACTTTTTTTTTTAACAAAATAGGGTTTAGAATTGCTATTAAAAGAAATATTAGGCCACTAATGGATTTTGAGACAAGAAATGCCATGTCAATAAATGACCTCCTATCTACATCATCGTTCTTTATCAAAGTGTGGGTTATGATTCATGAAGGCTCCAACAGCAATGTGAGTAAATTATTATATCATCTTCACTTCCTCTGTATGGCTCATTAGTTTCCGCAAACAGGTCAAGATATGTCTTACCTCTGACTTGCTTATGCAGATTCCCTGTCATAGAATGTCCTTGCTACTTTGCAAACTTCATAATGACTTGCTTGTCATTCAAAAGCAGCTGTGTGTGGTCTTCCTTGAGAAACTTCTGATGCTTTACCAGCTCCTTGGTAGAATGGACCACTTCTCTCTCAAGCTCCCTAGAATCCAGCACTTAATACTCCCATCACACCTGCACATGCTTTTACATGCCGCTATTTACATTCTCTTTCTCTGCTTAGGCTAAAGACTGAGACTGAGAATACATCCATATTTTACTAATCTACTATTATTTTTATTAATTCTTTCCAGCTTTATTGAGATGTAACTGACATATAATGTTTTATAAGTTTAAGTTATACAACTGTGTTAATTTGATGGATATTGCAAAATGATTACCACCGTAGCATTAACTAACAGTTGTATCATGTTACATAATCACCGTTCCTTTTTTGTGTTGAGAACATTTAAAATCTACCCTCTTAACAACTTTCAAGTATATAATACATATTATTAACTATAGTCCCCATGCTGCACATAAGACCCTTAAGACTTACTTATCTTATAACTGGCAGTTTGTACTTTCTGATTACCTTCTCCCTATTTCCACAGCACCCCAGCTCCTGGTAACCACTGTTCTAGTCTCTATTTCTGTGAGTCTGGCTTCTTTATACTCCACTTATAAGTGATATCATGCAAAACTTGTCTTTCTGTCCATTTTACTTAGCATAAAGCTCTCAAGGTCCATTCACATTGTTGCAAATGACAGGAAGTCCTTCCTTATGGCTAAATAATATTCCATTTCATACACATATCAAATCTTTATGTCCATTCATCCATTGATAGACACTTAGGTTGCTCCATATCTTGATTGTTGTGAATAACGTTGCAGTTAATATAAGAATGCAGCTATCACCTCACACCATATACCTGTTAGGCTGACTATCATCAGAAAAAACAAGAGGTGATCAGTGTTAGCATAGATGTGGAAAAAAGGGACCATTTTGCATGTGGCAAAAGGGAGTACAAGTTGGTGTTGTCACTTGGAAAATAATATGGAGTTTCCTCAAAAAATTAAAAACAAATCCATCCTGTGATCCACCAATCTCACTTTGGGGCATATATCCAAAGAAAATGAAAACAAGGTCTACTCTTTTTTAAATCTTTTTTTAAAGAGGAGGAGAAGAGGGGGAGAGAGAATCTCCAGCAGGCTCCAAGCCCAGCATAAATGAAGCTCCAGGTCGTGCTTGATCTCATCACCCTGAGATCATGACCTAAACTGAAATCAAGAGTCAGATGCCCAGCCAACTGAGCCACCCAGGCACCCCTATTTTATTAGTTAATCATAATCCTTTGTGACACACTTTCATCATCTCATTCATCTTCTAATCCTGAGTCTTTAAACGTGAGACCTGGAATATAATACAGAAAGGGTATATTCAATGAATTTACACTTTCAGAATGAATGCATACTGTGTAAGGTAGAATTTTAAGATGGCTTTTATGACCTTTGCTCCCCAGTGTTAATCCCATGAAGTTTTTATTTTTTTTACGCCGAAGGGAATTACCTTGGTGGACCTAATATAATCACCTGAGCCATTTAAAGGCAGAACTTCTTTCTGCTGCTGGCAGGAGAGGAAGTCAAGAAGATTCCAAGAATGAGAAGGACTGGGATACTCTGTTTCTGGTTTGAAGATGAAGGAAGGCACATAAGAAGGAATATGTATGGTCACCAGGAGAAGAAAGAGGCCCACTGTTGGTAGCCAGCAAGGCAATGGGGACCTCAGACATATAGTACAAGGATGTGAATTTTGTCAAAAACCTGACTGAGCTTGGACATGAATTATTCTCCAAAGCCTCAGTATCAGAGCCCAACTTGGAGGACATCTTAATTTCAGCCATATAAGAACACAGCAGAGAAGCCAGCCATAGCACATAGCATTCTGAGCTATCAAACTCTGAGAGAATGACTGAGTATTTTTTTGAAGCTCTTACATTTGTGGTAATTTGTTATACAGCAATAGAAAACTAATACACGTAATCACCTTTTCCTTTTATTTTTATAACAATGTCATAAGTAATGTATTATGACCCTACTAATAATAAATTTGGTATAAATATACAGGGAAGCTATTAATCTGCCCTATGAAGAGCTGGGTTTTCTATGACTGTAGGTATTAATTTCTAATTTCTGGAAAGTGTGCTAATGTCAAATTCTTGCTCCAAGCACAGTATTAGCAGAGAACAATTTCATCCTGGTTCAAGCTGGACTATTTCTGTCCTTCTGAAATAGGAGACCCTTCTTTCCTAACAGGGAATGGAATTTTCAGCACTGACACGTGCCAAGCTAGAGGGACAAGTCAGGACAGAGGGTCTTCCGCAGCAGGCATCAGAAGTCAGATCACATGTAAGTCACCAGAAGTAAGGTTTTTAAGAAAATGCGTTGATCTCTTTTTCCCAGATATCCCCAAAAGGCAAGCACTGAGCTTGTATTAAGCCTAATTAGAACAGGCAATTGAAATAATACCTGTTAAGAGTTTGGGAATATAGGAGTCACAGCTGTGTCTCACTAAATGAATGGGGAAGAAGAAACATTAGAGGAATTTTAAAGATGGGACTTATTACAGAGCAGAACGATGGGAGAGGGGCGCCTGGGTGGCTCAGTGGGTTAAGCCGCTGCCTTCGGCTCAGGTCATGATCTCAAGGTCCTGGGATCGAGCCCCGCATCGGACTCTCTGCTCTGCAGGGAGCCTGCTTCCTCCTCTCTCTCTCTCTCTCTGCCTGTCTCTCTGCCTGCTTGTGATGTCTCTCTGTCAAATAAATAAATAAAATCTTTAAAAAAAAAAAAAAAAAAAGAACGATGGGAGAGATGGATAGTCACATTATGCGCAGTAGTTTTCTTAACTGTTTTGAATAGATACAAACCACATGGACAGAGGGCAATAGGCATGGAGTCATCAGATATCCTAAATACTATAAGGGTTGTTTGGGGAGCATGCATGCCATCTGCCTCAAAGAGGTCAGCCCAAGGCACTCTTAGATGATATAGGGCCTAGACATAAAAGCAAACCCTGAAGGAGGGAAATACTCCCTTGGCCACAATAATACCAATATTGTTTACACACACACACACACACACACACTATGCAGGGTGGCATAAGGGAAGAGAGAGAAACTAAGGGTGTTAATTAGAGTCAGTGACTTTCCCCATGTAAGAAATTAGTGTTTTCATAAATAAATAATTTTTAAAAAGAAGTTTGCATTTTCTTTGGAAGAAAATGCTCACTTACACTGCATAGAGATGTTAGTCTAGATAACTTAGGACAAAAGGTTATGCTTGGTGGATAAAACTAACCGGATAAAATTAACTGGATTTTGGACTGTCATTCCTTATTTCCCAAGTCCAGAATTCAGCCCTTTCCCGGGCAAAACTAGTAGTCACCTTGGTTTAGGAAAAGCCCTATTAAAATTCAGCTGAAGCAAAGATAGCTAAAGGTACAAAAAAAACAAAAAACAAAAAACAAAACAAAACAAAACACAAGAATGTCAAGGCTCCTTTCTCATGTGCGTTGAATTGATGTTTCACAAGGGAGGAGGGTGAGGACATCGAATCAGAGAGAAGGTGGGGGTATTGCTTTTAGGAGGAATTATGAAATAATTCAAGTATCATTCATTATGATTGTGCAAATATACAGTTTGAAGAACTACTCTGCTCTAAACACATCTGAATGGCAGGTAGCCTTCACAAAGAGAAAACTTAACAATCAAAGCCAGGCTTAAAAAGATTTATATCTCCAAGGACAAGAAATCCAAAGAGATGAATGGCACTGCAGAGAGTGGCAGCTAGGAGATGAGCTCTTGAGGAGTAACAGGAGTGAAAATTGCTAAATGGAAGTGGAAACGAGTTTCCACTGAACTATCTATATAGGTACTTTGTGCAAATTAGAAAAAGTTTCTCTCCTTAGATGTAAGTTTGGTTGGGTGTAGGGTAGGGTATTTTATAAGTGAAAAAAAGTCCTTTTCTCTGAGTAGTTACAAAGCTTGAGGTATTTGTTCCAAATGCAAAACATAGGAGCATGCAGAGTATAAGCAGCGTCCCTGACAGGGAAATGCACATAGCATTCATCTTGAAATTGAGGCTCATGTGGGAACACAGGCTTCATGAGTGGGAGGACAAAGACACAACATGGTCATTGGGACCTGAGCAAAGCTGCCTGCTGCCTCTGGACCAGTACTTCAATATTTCTACTATCAGCATGGAGGCACAAAGCACAACCTGTGATTATAAGACTTAGTTTTACACAGGAGACCTAGAGGCAACATCCAAACAGCCACAAAGTCATTAGACAAGGAGCAGTAAACCAGAGTAATCAAAAGTGAAAACAATAGACCTTCTATACGAATGAATAAAATATATTGGTCAACTTAATAAATTATTGGCAGTAAAGAAAATATAAAGACCATTGCACGTGGTTAAAAATAAAGGTAAAATTTTAAAAATCAAGCCAGGAATACCACAATTGTGGAAGAAGAGTGATCAGTAGTAACTTAATGCTTGCTCCATTTCTTGTGGGCTGAAAACTTAAGGACAACCATTGGGAAAGTTGTAATCTGAAGCTTCCCAGATAGCAGAGGAAAAGAAAAGGGAAAATAGAAAACCTTACCTGTTTAATCATTGACCAAGTGAAGGACGGGAAGAGAAGATCATTATTTCAGTCAATTTCAAGAGGCTGTACAGTGCTAGAATATGACCCCTAAATCACAGTAGCTTATACATTAATGGTGTGTGTTTTTTGCTCCCACTACATTCTCCTGCAGGTTGACCTTAGCCTGGCTCCGTACACTCTGTGAGTCAGGCTGAGGGAGGAGCTTCCATCTGGGAATTTCTGGTCATGTGATAGGAAAGGATGAGCTCAGAGCAGATCACAGTCTGGCCCACAGTGCGTTTGTTCAGAGTTGACAGGAGTTACTTTCACTCAAATTTTACTGGGCCAATCAAGTCATTAGTGACATTAGTGACATCAGTAGAACTAGAAAGTAAAATTTTGTAGGGAGGGGCACCTGGTGAGCACTGCAGGAAAAGGCAGCAGTGATTTAAAAAGGAATTTTGCTGGTCAAGCAAAAACAATTCGACATTGTAAACAAGACGAAATATATTGACAAGCACAATAAAAATGAAAATAATCTATTGAAAGACAAGGTTTTAAATTTTTGTTAAACTAGTGAAAGAATAGGCTGCTTTAAACATTCCTAAGACAAAGGCAGATAGAAAGTCTAAAAATAAGTTAATTGAAAAATACATGCCAAGAAATTTCCAAATGAAAGCTGCTGTAATAGAAGTAATGACAGATAAAAAATTTAAGTCAATAAAGCTTTAGTAGAAATAGAGTTACTAAAGAAAGTATTCACCCAGAAGATATAAGAATCACCAACTTTTTGCATCTAAGAGACAGCTTCAAAAATATAAATCAAAAAATCAAAGGAGTAAGTAGAAACTAACAAAATCTGGAAACCTAGGAGATTTCAATTTATTTCTCTAGGAAGCTGAAGACTACAACAAAATTTGATAAAAGGAGTAAACTTGAGAGTAAAATTTAAAAGATTTTCCTACACATGTAAAGATATGATGAGAGAGAGAGACAGATCTAACAGATCTATATAATCCTGCTCCTAACCAATTAGATCATATGTTCAATTAAAGGATATATTACATTTGCAAACATCACCCTTAAACTAATGAAAGAGTAAATTCAAATAAATTTCAAAGAATATTGCAACAATATATTATGATCTGACCTCAATGCAACTAAATTTTAGGAAATAAATGTTAAAAGATTGTAAATCTGTCTATATAAATAATAGATAAATTATATATATTTAGAATTTGGTGTAAATAAAATAATTACAAAGCAGAAGGAGAAGGGTGAGTGAAGTCATCCTTTAGGGCAAAATATCGAAAGACAAAATTTATAAAAAATATCAAAGTTTTCAAAAATGGGATTTCTTTTCACATGTATTAGTTAGCCAAAGAGCCCCAGAGAGCCAAATGTCCATCACCCACTGGGAAAGGGAGCCCTCATACACAGATAATGGGATTATAATGCAGTGTCATCACTTTGGAGAACAAATGATATCCAGTAAAGCTGAAGGTGTACACACCTGGGAATCTGGATATATTGACCTCAGATGCTCTTCCCACAAGTGCCCAGTACACATCTTTAAGAATGTTCATTTTAATATTATTTGAATAGTAAGAAAAATTCACAAAAAACACAATGTCTACTAAGGAATTCATAGGTATTATAAAATGCTCATGAAATTCAACTCTAATCATTAGTTGAAATTAATGAACTAGAGCTCCATGAATCAAATGTAGAAATTACAAAACAGTGGGCAATGAAAATAAGCAAGTTCCAGAATGATAATCACTATACAGTATGGGAATATTTATAAAAATGTTTAAAACATGCAAGCAAGTCTCGTTGATTGTACATATGCATTCTTGGATTATAACATAACAGATTAAGAATAGCAGTTACATTTTTCAGGACTAGGCTGGGGAATTGCTTAGGGAATTATACTCAGAGGGTTGGAACTATATTTCTTAGACCTTATTTCTCAAAAAAAAATATTTGAAGCAAATATAGCAACATTAATATTAACCTGAAAAAGAAAAAAGAAAAGATGTATTAACCTGGATAGAGGGTATATAGTTGTAATCTCAGTCTGTTGGATTTTCTGGAGGAGTGAAATATTTCATGATTAAGGTAAAAAGAAATGGCTAGAGAAGTTGATTCTGGAGCACTAGATCCTGTAGTCATAATCGTGTTCAAGGTTGCCTGGCACTTCCTTCCTCTGTGGGGTAGTGGGTAGGAGAAATTATCTGTCAACGGATAATTTAGCAAACAAGAAAGTTCTGACTGCACTCCCTGCTATTATATATAGAAATAGCTCCTCTTCCAGAAGAGGAAGAAGGAACCCTGACAGAGCTTAAACATATAAATTCAAATATCTGATTAGATGTTAATTAAAAGCAATTTTATTTGCTTGTCTTTTTCTTTTTATGACTTCGCGAGTCTTCATAAGCCTAAGTAGGAGAGAGGTGACTATTTTAGGAGTTTCTCAGATAAGGACACATTTGAGTATAAAGAACACTTAGGCAATTAAATATCAGGACAGAAAGTGTTCATTTGTTTCACTAGGTAAATCACTTAGAAGAATAAATGGCAGAATAAATCCTGCCAGCTAGCAAGAAAAAAAAAAAAAAATCCTAAACAACTAGTGGTCTCTGCTGTGTTTGGAGTTAGCCATAGGGAAAATACCCTGGACAAAGGTAATATGTTATTACCCCCATTTGGTGACTTCTCTTTGTGGATTCTGATTATTAAGGCCTAGACAGGCTTGATCAGAGGAGACTGGCATCTTACTTGGTAGTTTGTGTTTCTAAAATCACCTCAAGAACAGAATAATGCAATAGAATGTATAGACTTAATATCAATGGGTATAGAGGAAGTGTGTGATTACCATAGTAATAAGTATGTATAGATTGTAACTCTGTTGATAATTTATTGTTTTTAGCCAGAGTAGTGTCTATTACCTGGTCATTGTTTTTTAATAATCATCTTAAATAAAAACCTATCTCTTCATGATAATCTTTTGTTTTAACAAAACATATGTATGTATATCTCTACTGGAAACTATCAATAAACATGCCAGATAAGAACTTAAACACGGTGCAAAGGTATAATGGATCATGCTGTTTGCTAAAATTAAATCTTCACCTTGAATTTTGTAGCTCATTTATGTATTCATTATAAAGAATAATAATGTAAATGTATTTTGTAATAATTGTGTAATAATAATGTAAATGTAAATTCTCTGACCATGTTAAAAATGTGTATTTGAATATATGAAAATATGTCTTAGTATCAAAGTGTTTTTGAAATATATATATATACATTTTAGTTTTAGCCTACATCTTTCACCTGGAAACTCAGTTTGTTTTATGTATTGCCATAATAAAAGTAATATTTAAGTGAAATTATAAGAAATATTAAACCTATATCCTGTCTCTCATGATAATATGCCTACTATATATGTAAACAAATGCAGCAGAAAACTTTAGATTTAAAAAACTATTTTTGTAGAGAATCTCAACACTTACCCTTTGAATTTAAATAAAAAGCCTTCTTTTTAAGACTGTTTCACTTTGTGAACTGTCAGGAAAAAAATTACTTCCAACAATATACGACTGGGTACTTGGGACAATAAAGAGACTAGATGCACATATTCTGTGTGAAAATGTGTGGGACAGTAGGCATTTTTAGTCTCCTCGTTAGGACAAGTAACTGCTTGAAACGTCTGTTCGGACAGTGCTTGCGAGTGCTGTGAACGGAGGGCAGATGGAAGTAGATGCTGGGGATCTTTCTATCCCCACTTTGCAGAGCGTCCAACCTTGGGATGCTCCTACTTCCTGCATTTTCTTGCAGCTCTGCGATTACCCAGGTGGGAGGTTAGTATTCAACACTTGCTCTGCTGCTGCTGCTGCTGCAATGCTTACACTTAGAAATCCCTGGGTTTATCATCATTTATTAATTGCTTAATCAATAAGCTCTGTAAATGGTGACCATAATTATCCCAGAAGGTCACTGAAATAAGGGAGAGTAAGGTCCCAGGGCGATAAGGCTCAGGCTCAAATCCATTTATCTGAAGCTACATGACAAGATGCTATTTTTTATTTCTGCCTTGAATTTCAAATTAACAGTCAGCTGAAAAGATTCTGTTGAAGAATGAATCCATAATAAAGGGATTTACTTCTTTTCCCTTGGAGTTATTTCTTTGCTGCCATTGTTATTGATTAATGGGGTATGTATACCTTAAAGGAGCGCTGCTATTCTTTGACTATCTTCTCTCCAGAGTATGTTAGGATCATGTTAATGCCTTGCATTTCTCAACACTGGGGAGTCAATCAAGTGTTTTAGAAACTATGTGTTTTATATAGAGAAAGTCAAGAAAGCAGAATAAGAATGTATACAGCATGTTCACTCTTGGAGAAAGAACTCTGTATTCTGTTTTTTTTGCTCTGCTTCTGGCTTTCTATCTATAGAAAATATAGTTTCTGAAACAATTAGTTTTTGACTGTGGAAAAACGCAGCACAGATTAATAGATGATAGAGCTAGGCATTCAAATATATTGCTTATATTCTAAAAGTATATAGAGGAGTCATGCATTTTCGTCATTCTTGCTTGTGCTGTTTTATGTTGTTCATCTTTAGTTTAGTTTTAAAAGAATTTTTTTTTAAAGAATTAATTATTTATTTAACAGATTGAGAGAGCACAAGCAGGCAGAGAGGCAGGCAGAGAGAGAGGGGAATGCAGGCTCCCCATTGAGCAGAGAGCCTGATGTGGGCTGGATCCCAGGACCCTGAGATCATGACCTGGGCCAAAGGCAGAGGCTTAACCCACTGAGCCACCCAGGCACCCCTTTAGTTAGCTTTTTAATGTATACTTTACACACAATAAAATATATGAATTCAGTGTGAAATTCTGTGAGTTTTCTCAATCTCTTGTAATATGAGTTATCGTGTTATTGAGCTACACTATTCAATATGGTAGCAACCAGACACAGGTGGTGTTTGAGCCCTGGAAACAGGAAAGCAACATAGAAAATAACATTCTGGATAAGCCAGGTTACATAGAATATATGTTTAATTATAGTTAATTATACTTTTTTCTTATTAGCTTTTTAAATATGGCTCCCAAAATTTTTAAAATTACATATGTGTTTTGTATTTTATTTCCATGATACAGGAAAGATACAGAATACTTTCATCAACATAAAAAGTTTCCTCACGCCCCCTTTCATTGAATTCTCCCAACCCATTCTCATTCCCTGACAACCACAAATCTATGTCTGTCTCTAGTTTTGGATTTTCTGCAGCTTTATGTAAGCAGGTGTGTGTGGGTGTGTGGTCTTATAAGTGTATGTAAGCAGCTCTGTATATGTGGTCCTTATAAGTATGTTATGTAGTCTGTGCTTGACTCTTACTTAGTAGAATGCTCAGAATGATAGATTCATACTGCTGTATCAGTAGTTCATTCTGATTAATACTTAGTAGTCCTTGCTAGTATTCATTTTTATTGCTTAGTAGTACTTAGTAGTAGGGATACACCTCCATCTGTTTATCATTCACGTTAATGATTCTTGAGTTTGGGCCATTGTGAACAAACCTGCTCTGACCATTTGAGTAAAAGTCTGTGTGGACATACATCCTCATTTATTTTGAATGAACACCTAGGAATGAAGCAGTTAAGTCAGATGCAAAGATTAAGGAACAGTCAAATAGTATTCCAATGGTTCTGTACTCTTTTATCTTCCAACAACAGTGTATGGGAGTTCTAGTGGCTCCCCACCATCGTCTACATACGCTGTTGTCAGTCTTTTCAACTTTAGAAGCTCTAGTGAAAATGTAATAATATCTCAGGGTGAAATTAATTTTCATTTCTGAAATGAGAAACAAGCCTCTTCTCATATGGTTATTTGAAATTTATGTATCTTGTTTCCTGAAATGAATATTTCTGTGTTCATTTTTTAAGAACTAGAAAATATTTCCGATCACATGTGGTTCAGTTGGTTAAACATTCAGCTCTGGTTTCAGCTCAGATCATGATTTCAGGGTCCAGAGATCAAGCCCCATGCAGGGCTGCGCACTCAGCAGGGGTCTGCTTTCCCTCCCACCTCACCCCACACAGCTCTCTCACACACACTCTCTCTCTGTGTCTCTAAAATAAATAAACAAATCTTAAAAAAAAAAAAAAAAAGAACTAGAAATTTTTTTATCTGGAAGAAATCCTCTATCAGCCATAAATTGTAAATGTTTTTCTATCATCTGACTTGCCTGTTTTTTTTTTTTTTTTTTTTTAAAGATTTATTTATTTATTTGACAGAGAGAGATTACAAGTAGGCAGAGAGACAGGCAGAGAGAGAGGAGGAAGCAGGCTCCCTGCTGAGCAGAGAGCCCAATGCGGGACTCGATCCCAGGACCCTGAGATCATGACCTGAGCCGAAGGCAGCGGCTTAACCCACTGAGCCACCCAGGCGCCCCTGCCTGTTTGTTTTCTTAACATTATCTTTTAAAGTGCCAAAGTTTTTATTTTCATGAATTTCAATATATCTTTTTAAAATTATGACTTATACTTTTATTTTTCTAAGAAAACCAATATTTTCTCCTATGACTTCATCAAAAACTTTTTTTTATAAAGATTTTATTTATTTGAGAGAGAGAGAGATAGAGATCACAAGTAGGTAGAGAAGCAGGCAGAGAGAGAGAGAGGGAAGCAGGCTCCCTGCCAAGCAGAGAGCCTGATGAGAGGCTGGATCCCAGGACCCTGGGATCATGACCTCAGTTGAAGACAGAGGCTTAACCCACTGAGCCGCCCAGGTGCCCCTCATCAAGAACTTTTACGACTCGGACTTAGTATACTTTTGAAAAATCCATCAAACTGTTTTTATGTGGGTCAATTTCTAAATCATCTTTGATTGTTACTTTTAACCACTTTTTTCTAAACAAGTGACTCAGATTTACTTAATAGTTATGAAACGCTCATACCCTAAGAATATTAGCTGTATTATTTATCTGAAAAACCTCGAGTTGATTTTATGTCTTACTTTCAAAAATTATGTGGCATTTTTCTCTGTGGTGAAGGCAATGGAGCAAAAAGTGGACTGGGAATGAGGGTTAGCTTAGCCAAGGAAAAGTGGATGCTAAAAGTCTTGAAAGCTATGATGACATTGCCAAAGAGGTTATGAACCAAAAATAGAAGTCTGGCTCATCATTCAAGAGAACAAATATAGAAGGCTGAATGAGAGTACTTGAGCAGAAGTCCAGGAAAAATAAATAGAAGGATTAACAGGGATAAATAACCTAATCCAAGAAATCAGTTTAAAATTATTGCTTTTAAATATTATAGAAACTCCAATAGCTTAAACTTTTGATATATATCCATTTAAAAAAAGAAAGATGACATGTAACCCTGAAAAAAATGCAAATGACAAGATGAAGTGGTTTTTATATGCCATCTTGATGAAGTTGTGTTTATCTGGACAGAACCTTTAACTATGAACCAGTCTAATGCAAATTAGAGCCTAGTGTTACTATAAATATTTAAATGGTATCTGCTTTCCAAGACAGAATGAACAATTTACATCGCAGCGTTATGGGCATTTCTTATTGAGGGAGTGCATGAAATGAAAGGGCACATTTTAGCAGGAAAGCAAAATCACATCCCAGCACGATGTCTGCTGCTGTCCTGCGATGCTTTTTACAGGGACGTTTCCTGTGGTTACTCGTACTCCCCAGTGCTGAAGTAGGAGCACATTTTGTTGCTTCCCCCTTCCCACGGTGCACTTCATCTCCAGATTTTCAGTATGCTTTAATTACTTATTGGAAAAGATTCAATACCATACAAGCTTATTTCATAATTTTAGGATTATGGAGTACTACAGGAAAGCTATTCTATACACCAAGACATTTGAGGTTCTTAAATTTATGTTTCTTCCAAAATTGCACCATTAAATGCAGAAAAAATAGCTAAGGTATAAGACTTAATGCTGTTCATTCAAGAGGTGCTTAACAAATACTCGTGGAGTTGAATATTCTGCTCGAGTCAATTCTCAGGGTTCGGAGAAGAGAGCTGGATTTCAAGTGCAGTTGTAAGTGGATAGGGAACTTGAAAAAAGTTAGCTGGTCTGCACCATCGTTTTCTTGTCTCCAGTATGAAGAAGCTGACTGGGTTCAGCTAAAGTTTAAGATTTTTTTTTTTTTTTTTAACCCCTGTAGTAATCTAAGAGTCTGCACTCTACATGTCTAAACAGTCATATGTGGCCAGAGGTGTCCCTTTAAATAGGACACGTTGCTCTTCCCAACCACACCTACAATGACTGTTTCTCTTAGATATTTTCAGAAGTCATTGAAGGTTATTTCTTTGCACTCCGTGGTTCCCCCCTTGCTTGGAACTACAGCTGTCCATGCTAAAGTACCAGGGCCATTTTGTGTTTGACCTAGAAGACACTGGTGACATTTCTGTTAGTTGACTGAGTTCCCACTTTTGAGTCTCCTGAGCTCACTACTCCCGATGGCCCATGGAGGTTTTTGTGAAGCAGTTATTTTAGTATTTCTCACTTTGCCCATTTATTTTAATATTTTGGAGATAAAATTTCCTTCTTTGTGAGATTCAATAAGTCTTTGTGAAGATGATTGGAAAGCATCCGGATTGACAACACCATTCTCAGAGTCCTCTTCTACGGCAGGGGCAGAGTCCTTCAACTCTCAGACCTAAACAA